>NW_017307347.1:395666-436095 GCF_000935625.1 Nanorana parkeri
CCCCATCCCTCTAGCACTGCAGGGACCCCCATGACGTCGGCTCCCAGGCACACAAGACTGCAGATGTCATTACAATGTAACCAAAGTGCACCCGACTACCGCACCGACACCTCCCATCCCTTCTCATGTGTAACCGGAGCACAACAATGGCACATGGTGCGGGAGATCAGCGATCACTGCACCCCCAATAAACACCCCACCGCCCCACTTCCTACTAGAGGGGTGCAGAGATGAGCCGAGCTCACAGATACACATCACCGCGATCAGAAGGACACAATGCAGAAATAACAGGCGGTACCTTCCTCCGAGCCTCGGGGTGAACACAGCTCCGCTCCCTGGATGTGTCAATCACTCCCCGCTGTCAATCACTCCAGATCCGGCCCCGACCGCTCCGATCTGCTCTGCGATCCGCCGTACAGGCTCTGACACTGCATCAATCTGCTCCGTGTTTATCAGTGTAGAAGGCCCGCCCCACCGAGAGGACGGCTCCTCCCATTACGAGAGGACAGCTCCTCCCACCG
Organism: Nanorana parkeri; assembly: GCF_000935625.1. Taxonomy (NCBI): domain Eukaryota; kingdom Metazoa; phylum Chordata; class Amphibia; order Anura; family Dicroglossidae; genus Nanorana; species Nanorana parkeri. The sequence goes on from NW_017307347.1 coordinate 396,188, forward strand.
AGAGAGCGACTCATCCCTCCCCGCTATCGGTATACCGCAGAGATCCCGCCTCCTCATGAATATTACATACATATGACATAGAGCGACCTCCTTCTCATGAATATTACATATATTATATAGTATGACCACTTTCTCATAAATATTACATACATATGACATAGAGCGACCTCCTTCTCATGAATATTACATATATTATATAGTATGACCACTTTCTCATAAATATTACATACATATGACATAGAGCGACCTCCTTCTCATGAATATGACATATATATTACAAAGTATGACCACCTCCTCATGAATATTACATATATATACTATAGAATGACCTCCTCCACATGAATATTACATAGATATAATGTAGAATGACCTCCTCCTCATGATTACATATATATGACAGAGTGACCTCCTCCTTATAAATATTGCATATACAAATAATGTAGAATGACCTTCTTATAAATATTACATAGTGTGACCTCCTCCTTCTCATGAATCATACATATATATTACATAGTATGGCCTCCTCCTGATGAATATTATATATACGGTATATGACATAGAATAACCTCCTCCTCATGAATATTACATATATATAATGTAGAATGACCTCCTCCTCATGAATATTAGATGTATATGACATAGAATAACCTCCTCCTCATGAATATTACATATATATAACACAGTTTGATCTCCTATTAGCTGTGCACCCTCCTCCATATTAGGATTCCAAAGTTCTTTCCTTATTCATATATAGATGACATAGTGTTGTAGTAAGAATATTTATGTGTGCTTTTCATTATTTATTATTGTTTTGTACATATTTGTACTGATCTAAATTGCTAAACATTCATTAAACTTAAATCTGGGATAAGCAAATATTGTCTATATACCAGAGTCATGTGTATTCTTCCTTGAATATTGGAGAGCTTTGTGTATGTCTTCCAGATCTGTAATCCAGAGCGACACTTCCTGTACTGTAAGACCGGTCACTGTTGCTCTCTCTCCTTTTGCGAGGTGACTGGTCTTGTCTCCGCCCCCCCCCCCCCCGCACCACAAAGACCGGTCACTGCTGCTCTCTCTCTCCTTGTGAAGGGTGACTGGTCTTGTCTCCGCCCCCCCCTCCTGTAATAAAGACCGGTTACTTCTGCTCTCTCACTCCTTGTGCAGGGTGACTGGTCTTGTCTCCTCCCCCCTCATGTAATATAGACCGGTCACTGCTGCTCTCTCTCTCCTTGTGAAGGGTGACTGGTCTGGGCTCCGCCCCCCCCTCCTGTAATAAAGACCGGTTACTTCTGCTCTCTCACTCCTTGTGCAGGGTGACTGGTCTTGTCTCCTCCCCCCTCATGTAATATAGACCGGTCACTGCTGCTCTCTCTCTCCTTGTGAAGGGGGACTGGTCTTGTCTCCGCCCCCCCCTCCTGTAATAAAGACCGGCCACTGCTGCCCTCTCTCTCTTTGTGCAGGGGGACTGGTCTTGTCTCCGCCCCCCCCTCCTGTAATAAAGACCGGCCACTGCTGCCCTCTCTCTCTTTGTGCAGGGGGACTGGTCTTGTCTCCTCCCCCCTCATGTAATATAGACCGGTCACTGCTGCTCTCTCTCTCCTTGTGAAAAGTGACTGGTCTTGTCTCCTCCCCCCACCCTCCTGTAATAAAGACCGACCACTGCTGCCCTCTCTCTCTTTGTGCAGGGTGACTGGTCTTGTCTCCGCCCCCTCATGTATTTTTCTGCAGGAAACCTGTAGAGGGTGGGGTTTGCTTGGCCCCTCCCACAGCTCTGCTCTCTGACAAGTCTAATAGGCTGATTTTACAAGGTGATAAGTGGGATTGCAAAAGCATTTGGTGCACACAAAGTGGATTTATACCCATTTTGCTATTAAGGAATTTATTTAAATGACATTTTTGTGGCTAGAGTTCAGTTTTACAAACATGTATCGTGTCCGGAGTTCCCTTTTTGTTTCTGTGCTGCATATTTTTGGCAGCTGGTCAGTGCCATCCTCTTGTATCAGTGAAAATAATGATACTTTGATAATGGTTGTATTTTGTTACTTCTCTGGTATATGGACATTTCAAAAGGACTCTGACCTAAGGCTGCCACCTTTTCTTCCAGCGACACCCGGACATTTTTTAGGGAGCATGAGTTGCGGCTTGGTTGCCCCTGTCTGCCTGACATCCTGTTGCCGGGATTTCTGCTGCCATGAAACCCGGACACAGCATTCAAAACCCGGACTGTCCGTGTAAGTCCTGGACAGGTGACAACCCTACTCTAACCTAAGGTGAGGATTGTGTCTGGACCTACCCCCAATAATACTTCTAAACTCTGATCTATAGCTTTATTTACCAACCTCTTCCACAAGACCTCCGCCACTTAAAACTGAACTTTACACTCCAAAATCCAATTCTACCAATGCATCCCTCTATATATGATGATTAATAATAACAGACATGTCAGGTGTAAAATGCTGTGATTGTGAAATAATTACACTCGCAGAGCATTCACTTCCTGCATTGAAAGGGCAAAATGACTTCCGCTTGGCAAAGCAATGCACACTGGGATTGCCTTGTCATCAGCAGAGCATTGCTGGGAAATCTCATCTGTAATCTCACGAGAGCTCAGGGAAAGGCATTTTCCTTCCCTGAGGTGATGTGCATGATCACATGTTCTAGTCACATGTCTAGTCACATGTGCAAGAAATTCAGGAAGTGAAAGGAGTGCTAATAATCTGCCTTTAGTAAACATGGCCACTGTCAGAAGACTGGGGAAGAAAAGAGAAATAAGCAATGCAAAGAATACAAAGCTGGCAATTCGGCTTCAGTTCTACTTTAAACTCCAAACTTTTTGCGTTAACTACTTCGGAGAATTGATTGGAAACTCCCGCAGTAAAACCTTAACTCCAAATTGTTAAGAGGATTAAAAGAGAGATAATAATTGCTAACAAATTCGGAATAAAATTATGTTCAAAGTGATATTAAAGTCAGGAGATGTTTACGCTATTTCAAATGCTGATGAAATCACTTACAATGGATGCTGCTCCTTGATGCTTAAAGGTTTTAGCTCCCTGCAGAATCAGCTGATCCCTTGAGCACTGGTCCTGATATCCTGTTTTAGGGTGACTCCTTTTCCTTGCTGGATCCTATGGAGCCACCTTTGTGTGTGCTAGTAAGCTGGGTGTGTCTCCACAAACACATAGGCACAGCCAGGAAAGTCACTCCCCTGCTCCTCCCTCTTTTCCAAGCTAGTAGATGGAGAGCTGCTGGAGACTGCTCTGTTCCTTGTGATCTTCTACTGGACAGGAAGTTCAGGGAAGCCGAGCTGAGAGAGTTGGAGCTGTGTAGGAAACATGCTGACTGTAAGTACTTGGGCAAAATGTAAAGGAATACTTTGTTGAGCAATGCATATTTGTTTGATTCTACTGTAAATTAAAAGGAAAAAATGATGTAGCGATTCCAACCAGGCAGGAGATAGTAGTTTCAGTGGCGTCACAAATGGGGTGTGGGGGTGACACCATTGGAGGGGTGACACCAAATGACTCACAGTCATTTTGGTGTCACCCCCCTCTGAAAAGTCGGGCGCTCGGTCATGGACCGAACGCCCGACAGTATCAGGAGAGAGGAGGGGACCCGGCGGCATACCTTATCCCGCCGGTTGACTGTCCTCTCCTCTCTCTGCCGGCGTCCATCACCAAGATGGCCACCGGCAGGTATCAGAAAACTGCGCGATGACGTCATCGCGCACACGCGCGGTGACGTCGCTGCGGGGTGACAATCCGGTTACCACTCCGGGTGTCACCCAGCCTCGGGACGCCCCTGAGTAGTTTCCTTATTTGTAGGGACTCAATGTAAATTTAAAATGGGCATCAGTCCTTCTAGAACCAGAGGGAGAAAGCAAGAAAAAAATGAATAATGACAGAGGTAGTCTGCTGTCTTGGAGCATCAGCTTTACTATTATGTATGTAAATGTATATGACTCCCAGACATGTGTTGCTTTCTGATTTGGAGCTCCCGAATGCTATTCGGAAATCCGGACTCCCGAATACCATTCGGGTCTAGGAGATTCAGCTTTAGTATTATGTACCGTGTTTCCCCGAAAATAAGACGGGATCCGAAATTTCGGAAACGGAAATTCAGATTTTGATACATTCGGATGCATTGGGATTCGGAAATTCGGATGTGTCCGAATTTTGGAAAATTTGTACGAATTGTGATTCGGAATGAAAGGAATTGCACATGTCTATCACTCAGCTGTAGATCCTCAAATAATCTCTGAATTGGTGCTGGCACCTTTCTTCCTTCTGGAGGGTGGCTACTTTTGTTCCCCATGGTCCATGTGTGAGTTGTAAAGTAGTCACCGCTCCAAGTTTGTTTCCGTGATGGACTACAATCTCGTGTTTCGTTTACTTATGATTGTAGTCCATCATGGGAGTTTAAAATGTGAATTACGATGCACCTATACAAATTAGATGCCTAAACGTGAGATTGTAGTCCATCACAGAAGGGAGCTTGGAGCGGTGACTACTTTACAACACACACAGGGACCATGGGGAACAAAAGTAGTCACCCTCCAGAAGGAAGGACAGTGTCGGCACCAATTCAGAGATGATTTGAGGATCTACAGATGAGTGATACACAAATAAGATACATTTTTGTTAACAGTTACGGTCCTTGAATTAATTTTTAAGATTAAGCTCCTGAGTTTAGTGTAAATATCTGTAAATTTAACTAGACAACTAATTATTTATTCTCCCTCGCTCAAAGAACATTTTAGTCATTTGGAGAAGGCGTTGGAAAACGTGCATAGTTATGGTTTGAAGTGAAAACCCAAGAAATAGAGATAAGGAGATAAGGCCTAAACCTAATAAAATAGAGATATACAAATGTGGAAAGTACCTATAACTAACATGAAGTCCAAGCCTTCCTAGAACTATTAAGAGACTACAATAGATCCATTGTACATTGTGTTGAACATGTCAAACCTTTACAGAAACATTTATGGGAACTGCTATAAAAGGCAAGCACTCGTTAAAGTCTAATTTCATGCTTCTGACCATGTTTCATGTTACAACCATAGTTAGGGTGTGACATAAAACATGGTCAGATGGCAGAGGTATCCTGTGTGCAGGCAGAATGGATGAGGAAGGGGTTTCAAGGGAAAAGCAGTGCGTTACAAACTCCAAACTGTAAAATCACATCAATGTAAAATTTAAAGAATCTTTCAACGTATAATAGCAATAAAGGTCACCAAGTACTCAAATGACAGCTCTCAGTACTGATGCACACCCTATTTCTATGTCTCGGGCACAGGGCCGCTGCTATATTATTTTGCACACTAGGCAAGACCAGAACCACCCCAGCCCCCCTACCACAGTGCAACCCCTAATACCCCCTCCCACCCCTCTCTCCCGTGCGGCCCCATTCTCCTGCCAGCTAGGCATTAGGCATGTAAGCAGCCGGGAGCATTTACCAGACTGCTATTGGCTATTTTCACTTGAAATAGCCAATAGCAGGCTGGCTGTTGAAACCCCACCCACTGAGCAGAGAAACGAACTGGAGAGAGAAAGTTGTCTCTCAGTTCTGCAACTCTGCTCAGTGGGCAGGTGCAATAGCCAGCTTCCTATTGGCTCTTGCCATTTGAAATGTATGGGGGAGGGCACGGGGGGGGGCGGGTGAGTGGTCAAGGCCTGTGCCCTAGGCAGCAGTGTGCCCTAGGCAGCAGTGCGCCCTAGGTGGCTGCTTAGTTTGCCTAGTGGCAGCAACGGCCCTGCTCAGGCATCACAATGCATTGCAGTACATCTGTCGAAGTGCAAACAATTTGCAGCAAGCATTTGTAAAAGAATACAACATCACAAAAAAAAGATCAGAGCAGCACTCCTAGAGGATGTCACTCCCAATAACATTAAAGTCAACAACATTTCAAATCTCAATTTGCAAGTCCATCCCTAGGCTAATTACACTAAGGACCACCTAATGGCTAAACTTGGGTAGTCCATTAAACTGCAAATATAGTTCTAGATTAGACATGTAAGCTGCGGAAAAATTTGGTTTAGTTCGGATATTTCGTTATTTCGGGATTCGGATACGAAATTCAATTCGGTTCAGGTATCGGATTTGGACGAAATCCGAATTTTCGTTAGTTTTGGATGACTTTATGACTATTCGTTGTGAATACCACAGAAAAACATATACAGATATTAATACTAAAGCTGAATCTCCTAGACCAGAATGGCATTCAGGATCCAAATTTCCGAATTCCATTGGGGAGCTCCCAAATGCCATTCGGGCCTGGAAGCCATATACATATATCACTAAAGCCGAGGTTCCCAGACCCGAATGGCATTCAGGTGCTCCTGAATGCAATTTGGCAATTCAGATCCCAAATGCCATTCAGGTCTGGGAACCTCCGATTCAGTATTATATGTAAATACTGTATATGGCTCCCATGTTGCTGTAACGAAAATGCTTTTTCAGACCCATTCGGATGCATTAAACCGAAAAACACATCTGATTGGCCAGAAAAGTCACATGTCCGATTCAGTTTAGTTTTTGAACAAAATTCGGACGGTATCCGAAATTCGGAAACGGAAATTCGTATTCGGACACATGTAATGGATGCATTGGGATTCGGTAATTCAGATGTGTCCGAATGTATGAATTTCAGAAAATTCATACGAATTTTGATTCGGAGCGAAACGAATCGCACATGTCTATTCTATTCTAGATTGTAGAAAGACAGAAAGAACACACCTCAACTAACTACGTTACATGGACTTCTCCCAGTCCATGAGTCTCTGCTTACACTTCTCCCAAACACATCACAGGGTGATTGAGAGCAACGTCAACCTAACAGAAACATCAAAGAAACTTTGTACAACCCCAATAGAAACAAACAATTGAACAGTGTTCAAAGTAGAAAGCTTCCAGGTATCTTCCGGTGAAACTCTCCCAGCCACTAGTACCATCTATAGTCAGGCACCATCTATGGTCACAGTCAGTGTACCCATTGCACTCCTTACCGCTTAGTCCGTGATGATAGGTTGGGTGCAGCAGTAGTCGACGGATGGCCACCGTCTGAATAGAGTATAGGAAATTATGGACACCGGCACTCCAAAGTAGAAAAACGTCTTTTATTGACGTGTCATGCAACAATACACTTATTGCAACGTTTTGGGGTCACACAGGATCCCCTTCATCAGGCAGAACAAGTGAGAATTGTAAACAGATATGGACAAGTATTTATACAAATCCTTGTATGTGAAGAGACCAATACCACTGCCCAAAAGTGATCCTATGACGTCATTTCCCGCCACAATTCAAAGTACAGTGTTACTGTATACATATAAGGGTTGCATGGAACGTCAATAAAAGACGTTTTTCTACTTTGGAGTGCCGGTGTCCCTAATTTCCTATACCATCTATGGTCAGGCACCTGCACCATTTTCCCTGCAGCATTCAAGGTGGTATTGCTGTAATCTACATCAGCACAATCTGGACCCTTCAGCACATTTTTTTTCTTATGGATGTAACATCCATAACTCCACATCACCATACAACTGAGAGCTTGTCTGCAAACATCGATAACAGTTTAGACGAACGAAGTGGCTTAGGAAACCTCAGATAGTCCCATACATCTTCCTCTTGCCACTGATACGGAGAGGCCACAGTTCTATCAAAACTGTATTCCCACACAAGGCGTAAGGCATTCCTGGCTGGGTAATGCTGGAACTAGTCTTCAGATTATTCCCAAGGCACTCAGCCGATTGTCCCCATTATCTACCTCAGCTGCCAAGGTAGGCATCACAAGTCGCATCTCTGTATGCGACTTGTGATGCCTACCTGAAACTTAGCATAAATCCTCCCCTCCCTAGGTTGGTAGTTACTCCCCTGCAGGCTTCCTGGTGCTAGACTCCAGGGTGGGGTTCACAAAAGCTTTTCCTGTCAATAACAGGGCAAGTTAACTCTTCCCTTACTGGCTAAAGTGGCAAAGCACCAGTACCTACCACAAAAGGGTACAAACTACAAACACTTTTGGAAATGCCTTTCCCGTACATTAAAGCGACAGCTAACAAGCCAAACTCAATTTGATATGGAAAGTCCAAATCAAACATACACTTGCTATGGACTATACCCTTTGGTGCTGGTGGTCAAGTTTGGGGGTGCTGGTGGTCACGTTCTGAGAGGTTGTGGGGGTTGTGTACTGTACAGCTCTAGCCGGTATCCCGCCCAGCTCACTGACATCACTGGTTGCCAGGAGCTGAGTGGGAAACTTTCACCAGTGTCCCACCGAGCTCCTAGCATTGACGTCACTTGTCTCAAGAGCTGAGTGGGACACTCTTGCCGGTGTCCCACCGAGCTCCTAGCATTGACGTCACTGGTTGCCAAGAGCTGAGTGGGACACTCTTGCCGGTGTCCCACCGAGCTCCTAGCATTGACGTCACTGGTTGCCAAGAGCTGAGTGGGACACTCTTGCCGGTGTCCCAATGAGCTCCTAGCATTGACATCACTTGTCTCAAGAACTGAGTGGCACACTCTTGCCAGTGTCCTACCGAGCTCCTAGCATTGACGTCACTGGTTGCCAAGAGCTGAGTGGGACACTCTTGCCGGTGTCCCACCGAGCTCCTAACATTGACGTCACTGGTTGCCAAGAGTTGAGTGGGACACTCTTGCCAGTGTCCCACCGAGCTCCTAGCATTTACGTCACTGGTTGCCAGAAGCTGGCAGTAGGCCAGAGCATCCTAGGTTGCTAAGAGCTGGGAAGGGAAGATGTGTATGGTCCTTACACACACACACACACACACACACACACACACCCTCCCACGGGCCAGCTCTTGGCAACCTGGTGTGCTCTGGCTGCCACCCCCTCCACATGACCCAAAGAGATGGCTCATTATAGAAAGGGCTCTGTCTGTGGGGGGCCGAGGAAATCAACATTCCGGGAAGGGTCAGTTTCCCAGGTGTTGATTCCTCAGTATTGGTGCAGTGTCCAGCGGCAAAGGAAGCTGGTCAGGAAAGTATATACACTCTTCTTTTACAGGGATATCATACCTGAGCAACTTTGATATAGCGTCGGTCGTGAGCTGACTTGGCTGCGCTGTGGCTTCTGATGGACAATAGCCTCCTGTGAGGGGAACCATTGAATACGCTTGTGTCACTTTTCTCTTGTGAGTACATTACCATTTTTTAAAAGCAAATTATGAAATGATCCTTCACATGGAGTGGGCGCTCTACTTTTTTGTCATTCTATAGATGTTAAGGTTCCCACCAGTGTGATCAGGTAGATTCAATTAAGGAGGAAAGCTTGCTGTGATTCATTTTCACTAGGAAGATTTTGAATGCACTTTAAAGTGAGTCTGATACTTTGCTTAGTATGTGCATTTTATAGGTTCACTTTAAGCGTACTGTAAATTGAAGTATATATGAGGTCAGTATAAGGAACTGTCTGCTGACTTTTCTCCACTAATTGGGAAAGACGATCAGCATACATGACTGGCTGTACAGTTGAACCAAATTGCACTCCCCAGAGCATAAAAACAGCTTATGCATTTCAAATCAAATCCTTAGTCATAAGCATTTACTGAAGACACAAGAGCTCAAAACGCACACCTACTCATTAATGATGTAAATTACAAAAGATACCAAATTATTAAAAACAACAAATCACGCACAGTAAAACATGCAGCAAATCCCACAAATAACCACTTAGGCGTGTAGACAAATACACCGCTGAACATTCAAACAAGAGTGCATCCTGTTTTTAAGTGAATTATTCAGAATGCTTTTGTGTTTACAAATTGTTTTTCTTTCCTGCTTTATTTATCCAGCAAGTTAATCCTCTTAATGCACAAAAAAGCAAAAAAAAGAAGCAGCTTCCATATTGAGGTGGGCAAACTGGTTATTTGGCAAAAGAAAGGTCAACCACTATCTTAATTTACACCTACACCACCCAACAAAGAACAACCCTCTACTCGTGTACAACCACCACCACGCCTGCCCAGAACAGGCTGCTTACTTTTATTCCCCAGGTTTTGGCTGTGCATAACATCATTCACTACTCTGTCAGTCCCACAGTAGGCCTTTGTGCACTATACCGGCCGCCTGCAGCCCTGCAGCAAATGCACCTATTTTCATGCATAGGGCCTAGTACACATCACATGGAGCCTTTTTCCTAACATTAACAGATGTTACTCTTTCCCGATTCAACAGGCCACATATTGTTGTTGGATTCCATACCAACAACAAGGAACAAGTCCAAAGGTTGGATTCATATTTGTGCAACAGGGTTAAACATTTAAACAGTTATATTTAGAAGGGGAAGAAGGGTCATTTTGGTGCTCTTGCTTGAAGAATAATTCTTAAAACTCCCAAATTCAGGCCCAATTAGGGTTGCCACCTGTCCAGGATTCACCCGGACAGTCCAGGTTTTGAATGCTGTGTCCGGGTTTCATGGCAAAAGGAACCCGGACACAAGATGTCAGGCAGACAGGAGCAACCAAAATTAAGATAGAGGCTACTGCCCCCCCCCCACACTAAAAATAGTCTCAACTGTGATATTTACATATTAATGGGTGGTGTCGTTTACATATGAATAAGCCGCGACTCAATCTCCTAAAAAAATATGTCCACGTGTCGCTAGAGTGTTCGGGTTTCGCTTAGAAGAAAAGGCGGCGACCCTAGGCCCAATACCTAGCAGGCCTCTCAGGCCTCCTCCAGAGGGGAGAGCCTCCTTATCTCTCTCTCACCTACATCATGGCTAAGGGGAATTTAGACTCTATTCCAAGAACAGAGCCACCTGGCAGTAAACAATGGCACTGCTATCTCTAAACGGAAAGAATACCCACTGTTACATGTTTTAAATGGCAAGTGGAGGTTGATGTGCCAGCAGTGGTAGGTATGGGCTGATGATTGGGTTTTAATGACTGGTTATTCTTTCTCAAGGACTAATGCCAGAAGGTTTATATTTCACTGTGAGACATTCCCAAGTTGCAGCCTTTGTGTTTGCCTCCTGCCAACTATAAACACAAAGACATTGAAAAAAAGGCCTCCCCTTGCAGCTCTCATCTGAGCCCCACTGGAGATGAGACAGCAGTTAAACAGACAAAGAGGGGCACGAGTGCCTGTGGCTGATATGAATGCTTGACACACCGGAGATGATGGTGCTGACGACTGGATGCAAGAGGTAGCTGGTGGCTGATAACAGATCAGGCAGTACTGGTGTGAAGAGCTGAAGCAAAGTCAGGAACCAGCCAGATCGGTAATGTGCGGTCAGCGTGGTACAGAAGCAGGAGGCAGAAGTGATGTCAGGAGCAGGCTGGGTCATACACTTGCGAGCAGGCAGAGTCAGGCTAGGTCAAACAGGTATCAAGAATAGGATCACAAATGCAGACTACAGCTGAAGATCTCTTAGCAAGTTGCCGATGCAGGAGACATCCTTAAATAGCCCGTCTCGCGCCAAGAACAGGCATGCGCACGCTATTTCACATGCATGGTGGTGCATCGGTTTCGCTCGATCGTGTCACCGAATTCGCGCATGCGCATTGGCTCATGCAGTGATCCGGGTAGAAGCTGTACTATGGGTGCTGACTGATGCACCTTGACACCTGCATTGTTGAGCTGCTCTTAGTAAGTGTGGGGATACTACAGGCCCACTTTGAAATTGGCCAGGTGGAGTTGGATTCAATCAAATAAATACTGGTATAGTTCCTTTAAAATTTCAGCAGGCCACCTTCTCTATAATGTTCTTGCACTTATTCTGACTTTCACACAAACCCGCAATGACCCAACTTCTCCCCAAGCCAACAGCTTTGACTCTGATTGCATAGGTTTTCCACACTTCAAACATTCTCAAAGTGAACTGTTTGAGTTTCCGTCTGGAAAATTCTCTGTCATTTTGTAAATATCTCTCTTTTCCTAGACAGCTGCTTCCAAGCAGAAGTGTCAGCTGGGGTCATGGTCTTTACTGGCAAAAATGTTTGATCATAGCTGGATAGACCCAGCTGTCTAGGTGGCAGCAAGAAAAAAACTCTTCATAAAACCTATAAACCTCTTTCTTTCCCACAGCAATTTTAAATTGCTGTGTAAAATTATGCCTAGAACCTGACTATACAAAGACACATACAGTATTTGTGACGTATGTCTATTTACTGTATACGTCATAAGGTGTTCCGTGGTGAACTGTAGGAATAAGAGAAATTGATAGATTGAATTATTCCAAAATGTAGTCAGAAATTAGTCTAGTATAGTAGTCACTATATTGCCAAAAGTATTGGGACGCCGGCCTTTACACTCACATGAACTTTAATGGCATCCCAGTCTTAGTCCGTAGGGTTCAATATTGAGTTGGCCCGCCCTTTGCAGCTATAACAGCTTCAACTCTTCTGGGAAGGTGTCCACAAGGTTTAGGAGTGTGTCTATGGGAATGTTGGACCATTTGTGAGGTCAGGTACTGATGTTGGACGAGAAGGCCGGGCTCCCAGTCTCCGCTCTACTTCATCCCAAAGGTGTTCTTTGCTTAGTGCACAGTCATGTTGACACAGGAAGGGGCCATCCCCAAACTGTTCCCACGAAGTTGGAAGCATGAAATTGTCCAAAATGCCTTGATATGCTGATGCCTTAAGAGTTCCCTTCACTGGAACTAAGGGGCCAAGCCCAAACCCTGAAGATCAACCCCACACCATAATCCCCCCTCCACCAAACTTTACACTTGGCACAATGTAGTCAGGCAAGTACCGTTCTCCTAGCAACCGCCAAACCCAGACATGTCCATCGGATTGCCAGAGAAAGAAACGTGATTGGTCACTCCAGAGAACACGTCTCCACTTCTCTAGAGTCCAGTGGCGGCGTGCTTTACACCACTGCATCCAACGCTTTGCATTGCACCTGGTAAAGTAAGGCTTGGATGCAGCTGCTCGGCCATGGAAACCCCTTCCATGAGGCTCTCTGTGCACTGTTGTTGTGCCAATCTGAAGGCTACTATCACGTACCTGGTAGGGAGCCCAGTTGTGAGGAGGCCTCCTTTGCAGCATGAGTTCCACACCCCTGAATGTGGAGACAGGAGGTGGGGGAACCGCGGGCAGCACCGGTGCCGGAAGATGCAGGCCACTGGGCCTGGGCAGGTCCTTGAGGCCCGTCTTCAGTAAAGCAGGAGTCGGGTGTTGATGCGGCTGGAGCAGAGCGGAGTCGGACAAGCCAGGGTCAGCAACAATCGGGCGGCAAGGTACACAAGGAGCAGGCAAAGGAGAATCCAGGGACAAGCAGAAGTCCGAGGCGGGCGGCAGTCAGGCAAGGTCAAGGAATCCGGTCGATAATAATACGATAACAGGCAGGGTACAAAACACACACACTAAGCTGAAAAACAAGCAATGATTCTGGGAGTTGGGCCAGCTTAAATAGGATCATCCCCAGACAGAGCGAGTCATTTCCTGTGCGCCATGTGAGCATGTTTTCGCACAAATGCGGTGAACATGCCTATGCGCATGCGCAGTCCTACCTCTGCTGCCAGGCATGGTCTTACAGCTACACGAAGTTTGGAGGTCTGTAGCTATGGACTCAGACAATTGGCGACTACTGTGCACTTCAGCATGTGCTGACCCCGCTCTGTAATTTTACATGGCCTACCACTTTGTGGCTGAGTTGCTGTTGTTCCCAGTTGCTTCTACTTTGTTATAATACCACTAACAGTTGACCGTGGAATATTTAGTAGCAAGGAAATTTCACGGAACACCTGAATCCAATTATTTGGAAGGGTGTCCCAATACTTTTGGCAATATAGTGTATTAGAAATATTTGGAGTCAAATGCAAAATTTAAAGTGCATATATTAACCCTTACAATAAACGTATCCTTTTTGCTCTCTTTTGGTACTTCAGAATGAATTGGAATGGCAATTGTTCACCAAGATGGACCAGATAATGACTTGGCTGAAAAGCCACAAATTCCCACAGGCACTCCAAAATCTTGTGGAAAGCCTTCCTAGAAGAGTGGAGGCTGTTATAGCCGCAAAGGTGGGGTGGAACTCTTATAATGTCTAAAGTTCTGGAATGGGTTGTCCATCAAGCTCAAGGTGTGATGGTCACTAGTGATGGGCAAATCTGCTTGGGTTCGCTCCATAGGAAGGTTCGACAAATGTGTCCATAATTCCTCAAATTGCAATCTTTAATACAAACCGCAAAATATTGGGGTCAATGGTAGGCGAATCTTGAAAATCAAGTTTAAAGCTGATAGGCAGGGGATTCTCAAATAAAGAGTATAGGTAGTTGGGTACTGCCCTGGGGGTACTATTGCAAAAAAAAAAATACAACAGGGATCAGCACTTTTAATAAATCTTAAAGTGAAACATTCCAAATACATTTTTGTAAATAACATACTTAGGGGTTGCCCTAAACCTGCCTGTGAGGTAGTGCATCTGTAGAATGTACACAAGCAAAAGTTACATTTTTTAAAGAAAAAATACCATTTGCCAGTTCAAATAGTTTTTTTTATTATTTTTTAAACAGCATGGAGATCCACCAAAATCAAACAAAGGGCATAGGGAGCCAAGCACACCCTGTGGGACATTCATTCATTAATATTATTTAACAGGCAGCAGCTCTTTTAATAATGCTTAAAATTCAATACTAAAAATACAAAATTATTAAATAACATGCTTGTGGGATGCCCTTAAATATACGAGCATATATGCGAGCGTCTATGCGCGCATAGACGAGCGTGTATGCGCGTAAATACGCAGAAATACGCTGCCAGGACGCATCTCTGTTCCATTCTGTTTTTGCGCATATATACGCTACGCAAATATACGGCTCCATACGCGGCTGTGTGTATGGAGAGATTTATTTGCATATGTTGCATATGGTACAATACGCACGTGCGCGTAGACGCGCGTCTGTGCGCAGCGGTGTGAATGAAGCCTTAAATAATGTATAGTTCCAATAACTTCACATAAAAATTTGGTTTACTCCACAGATTGCTGGAAAAAACAAACAAACAAAAACACCAAGCTGTGATCCCCTTTTCAGCAGATTCCTCACTGTGATCGCTATTACAGAAGGGAATACTTGTCCTAATAATGAACTCTATTCTATTACACATGTTTAAAGAGGAACTTTAATAATTAAAAAAAATGTGTGTGTGATTCTCTATTTCTCATCGCATATTGCAACACATTACAAATTTTTTTTAAAAATGAAGAAATACAATAATGAGATAAAGATGTTATTCTAAGGGGACCTGGAGATGATTCATACTCATATACCAGTATTTTCATTAAAAAAACTACACTGCATGGACAACAAACAGTCACCAACTGCATGTAGCTAAGTGCCTTCCAATGGATAAGGCCTCATTCACACGAGAAAAAGGCCGGCACGTACAGCTCCGTGCTGCGTGCGCGACCGTATCGGGCATTTCCCACAAAGGATAGGTGCTATGTGTGATTAGTACGCAGCCCCTGTCCTTCTCTATGGGAGAACACCGCCGTACACCGCCCTACGCTCACCCGCCCTGCACGTCTGTTCGGGTGAGCATACTCGTACGCTAACAGGATGGATCCTGTCCGCGTCCGAGCTATACGGACCTGCACTTGAGGTGAGCGTACGGCGGCGTACTCCCATAGAGAAGGACAGGGGCTGCATACTAATCACACGCAGCACCTGTCCTTCCAGGGAGCTGCCCGATACCTCAACGCACGCAGCATGGAGCTTTACATGCCGGCCTTTTTCTCGTGTGAATTAGGCCTAAGTGTTATGATCTGGGGTTGCTTCAGTTGGTGAAGTCTAGGTTCAGCAACATTATGTCCCCAACAAATGAGGTCAGCATTACACACGTTAATATTGCAGCATACACTGGAATGAAAGCAACAATTCTTGTGTCCACTTTAACTATTAAGTCTAAACCGATGACTTGTAAAGTGATTTTAAGCGTCGCCCATGGACGAAATCAATGCAATCTCATCTTTTATATTTTGCCAACACATTGGGTTATATATTATGTTTGTGTGCACAAAAATATTTGAACCGTATGTTTTACTGAAAATATGGGTTTGATAAACCGTTGCATTTCATGAGAAATAACATGATGGGAAATTACAAAAAATGCAACCAGCACCATTTTATTCTCAAGGGTCTCTGATCTTAGAGAATATATCATTTCTTTTTTTTGGGGGGGGGGGGGAGTAGGGCTTTAGATGATCTGTGCAAAAAATGAAAAACAAAACAGCTCTGGCAGTGAAATGGTTAAGGCTCCACACCGTGGCACACATTTTATGAATGGACCATAAAATGCAGATAGCGATATCCCCTCTTAGTTTTATATTGATCTTCTTGATGCAGCAATGCAGAAATAGTTAAGCAACATGGGTAAAGGGGTGGGGAGACAGCATGGGTTAGTGGACTTTCTCTTTAATTAAAATATGGATGGCAGGGAAGAATTCCTTATTAGAAACATGAAAAATCTAAAAGGCATAAAAAAGGGGAAAAATAGAAAAGGGGACTGATATACACAGGGGCATGTTTACGAACCTCCATTGAAAAGAAGAGATTTCAGGCAAAATTTTGCTGAATGTTGCCAAAATGTTGCTTTTCTTTGATGCATTTTAAAAAACCGCGACTTTGTGCCAGCAAAGTGAGCCTAAATTATTTTAACTTTGGTCGGCAGAACTAAAATATAAATTGGGGAAGAGGAAGTTGTATCTTGGGACATCTGGTATGGCATAGGTTTGCTGACGCAGATGCTGCAGCTAAGAAATAGGTGGTGGGGGTATTGATTTTACGAAATAGAGAGATCCTCAAGTGTAATTCCACCTTTGCACGCAAATTAAGATAACACTTGCTTTATATTTGGTCCCAGTGACATAGAGTACCTTTTACAAAATAAAACATTGCTGCTTAACTTTTTACTTGCTTAAAAATGTTACTTAGCTTCTTTTTAGCTTCTATGTAATGTTAAAGAGAGGGGGCAGAGAAGATGTGTTTATCATAATTACCCTGTCTGTACTGTGCTGGCAGATTTCACATGTGCA
The DNA here is from genome assembly GCF_000935625.1 of Nanorana parkeri. NCBI lineage: Eukaryota > Metazoa > Chordata > Amphibia > Anura > Dicroglossidae > Nanorana > Nanorana parkeri. Next base: position 413,189 of record NW_017307347.1, read on the forward strand.
CACTGCCTGTCCTTACATAAGCTTGCGTGGTACATTATATGTTAATGCACACAAAATTTAAAGGAGAACTATGCTTTTCACTCACCTCATAGTTCTAGCCGACATGTGACAATGTCACAGGTCGGCTCAGTAGATCGGGAAGTGAGCGAACACATACCGGCGTTCGCTCATTTCTCGATCCTGTGACGGCTCTCTGCCGTGACAGGGAAGGGACTGGATTCCTCCCTCCCCGCTCCGATACTCCAGCGCTGACTGGCGGAACGGACGGGAAGGGGGCTGGTACAGCTGGCTCTGCCTCTAGATAGGCAGAGCCAGCTGTCACTCACGCAGCTGGGCGGTTTCAGACATAATTGTCGGGATCCGCTTCAGCTGCGGCGTCTCAGTATACCGCGAGCTACAGCTCGCAGTATACTGAGTTTAGGGTGACGGGAGGACTCTAGTTTGTGTCCTCCCGTTACCCTAAGGAGAACTATGGGGAAAAGCCCTAACCTCATAGTTCTCCTTCAAAGTAAAAAAAAAATTAAAAATAGGTATGCCGTGTGATATAAGAAACATAGACTTTTGCAGTCTCCATTTCGACTGCAAAAGTGGAAATACACTTTAGAGGCCAGGCTACATGAGGACTGCATACAACTCGTTTTCAAGCAATTCATGAAATCTGATAGAACCTGCTCATATTCCACATTTTCACAGTTCCTACAGTGAAGAAGTTGTCTCTGCCCTAATTAAATCAAAGAGCTATTCCATCACTTCCTGTCCTTTTGACACACTGTCACCAGAACAAGAAGTTGGGGTAAATCTCCCCAATGGAGAAACAAACAGGCATAAAACCTAGACAGTGATTCCCTTTCCACAAGTATGTGGACTTCCCTCCAAATTATTGAGAAACTGCATTTCCAGTAGGGAAGGGAGGGCGGGGGGGGGACTTATAATGCTACAGCAGCAAGTACAAAGACATTTTAGACAATTGTGCCTTTTTTCTGTTCTATTATGTCTGTGCCCCTGTGTACAAAGTGAACTCCATAAAGACATGATTTGATGAGTTTGCTGTGGAGGAGCTCAAGTGGACTACACAGAGCCCTGACCTCAACCCTATGGACGGGGGGGGGGGGGGGGGGGGGGGGGGGGGGGGGGGACTTATAATGCTACAGCAGCAAGTACAAAGACATTTTAGACAATTGTGCCTTTTTTCTGTTCTATTATGTCTGTGCCCCTGTGTACAAAGTGAACTCCATAAAGACATGATTTGATGAGTTTGCTGTGGAGGAGCTCAAGTGGACTACACAGAGCCCTGACCTCAACCCTATGGAAATGCCTTTGGTCCTTGGATTCTGTGCCAGACCTCATGAATGTTTTTTTGGCTGAAAAGACACAAATTCCTACAGGCACATAACAAAATCCTGTGGATTTTGTGTTGTCCCAGAAGACTGGAGGCTGCTATAGTGGCAGGGGAACTCTATAGTAGAGAGGAACTTTACCCACCAATTAAATGTCTTCCAACAACTGTCAAAGTTGCCAGTGCGCTTATTTCGGCTCTCAACCAAACTTTTAAGCCCTTAAATTGGTGTCATAGCTGATAACATGTGCAGAGCCCTTGCAACTGCAATCTAAATAAAGCCTGACAGACAGCACCCCTACTTGACTGTAAAGGGATAGGAGGCTGTAGTTCCTCTTTAATGCCCAAGGTTTTGCAATGGGGTATCCAACAAGATGATATAGGTTTCCACCAATGGCTGTATAGTATACAGTATGATCAATCCACCTCCTCCGCCACAACCACCACCACCACACACATCCCTTACTTGCCCTTTGTCAGGTACCTGGAGTGAGACGAGATGGAGGAGGTGGTGACCCTTGAGTCCCCTATCAGCAGGCAGAAAAATGGTCGAGGCAAGCCGGGTCAATAAACAGGAATTCACAGGATCACAGGAACAATAAACACAGAAAAAACTGAGGATCAATCAGCAACAACAGTGAGCAACAGGCTCATTTAAATATGGCTCCTATGATGTCACTTCCTGTGCAACTTCCATTGGAAAGTGCTCCATTTCTGATGCACATGCGTGCGCATGTATTGTGTTTGTATGCCTTTGACCCTGGGAATGGGTTTCTGGACATGCACATAGATGCGCATGGTCCTCTGGGCACTCTGGGCATGCGCAGAACGTTTCTTACACCAAGAATAATCTTTCTTCATAAATGTTAATGCAGATAAAGCAGAACTGGACAATGGCCATGGGCCACCTGTGTTTAAAAAACAGCAAGGCGAGTAAAGAAGCCATCTGGGTGGAGGTCAGATTCATTGTTAGTGCAGCTGGGATGTTGCAGACCAAAGAGCACTTTGGCAGCAGGCGTCTGATGTATAGCAGTATGTTTGAACTCTACACTTCTATCTTTATTTATGTTTGTGAAAAAAGTAATTTTTTGTGTGTTTGTGGAGCAAAATAGAAAGCACTAGATCAGCTTTCCTACCTTAAGTAACTTTTAAAGTACAATTAAACCTTCATTTATTTATTTTTTGCATATATCTACTGCTAGCAAGCAGTAGATTTATGCAAAAACATTTTAAAAAATTAAAAAACTTAACTGTGTTTCCGCTGCTCGCTCCCGTCCGAACATCTGAAGATTCTCGAGCGGCCGTGAAGGATGATGTGGCGGGGGCATGCATAGTAGAGATCTTCGGCTGGGAGAAGAGGAGAGACAAAGGGTAAGGTAATGCTGGCGGCATGCACTTGCACAGACACCGTGGGACACAGACGGCACAGCAGTCAGCGCTGGATCAGAGACCGGCACCAGCGCTGGAGGGACTCCTGTAATCTACTGCAAAGAAGAAGATGATCGGGTCAAGAGGCATCATTTAAGGTAAGTCCTTAAACCAGCATTGTGGGGGGGGGGGTAATGTGACTTTAATGTCACATTAATATTTGTTTTTATTGTACACTTAGTACTTACCATTGCAGTTTATTTTATATAATTGAATGTTGATTTCTTCGCTAAACAACAGACTTACTACTGAATAGAGTGGCAATGAGTTGATCTCTTATTCATCATCCTAAATCTAAGGAGCACTTCAGGGCCACTGGAAACCTTTCATTCTTTAGGTGGCACTCATTATTGATATCTATTCACACTTACAGGTCTGTTCACAAAAGGGTGAAGGGTTTGGAGGAGGCAGGAGAAGTGAACAATCTAGGACAAAATAGCCGATTTGGAAAAATTCTCCAATTCAACTCACTTTCCAGTTCAGGTATGTTACATAGTTACATAGTTACATAGTATTTGAGGTTGAATAAAGACATTAGTCCATCAAGTCCAACCTATTAGGATGTTGTCCTAGATTGTTCACTTCTCTGCCTTCTCCAAACTCTTCACCCTTTTGTGAACAGACCTGTAAGTCTGAATAGATATCAATAATGTAATCTTGTCATGCACCATGGTAGAGACCAAGCTGATGAGTGGGCTGCTCTTACACCTCCTGTCTAACATTCCTGGAAGTGGTGTGGGGACACAAAGTTGCACGACTGCCAGTGTTGTAGGCCAAACTGGATCTGATCAGCAATGGGGTGTGTGAACAAGATGAGTGTAGGCTGGAGGGCCATGACCCAGCACTGGAACACCAGGGTACCAGAACAGGAGATCGAAAGGGGTACCCTTCATCAGGCTTAACATAACAGGAACCTTGCCAAAACACCTGCCAGTCAGTAACACCCGGGCAGAGGTATATCAACTCAGTAAACAGAAACAGAGTTGGGGGCACAAGCTGAGGTCAGTAACCTGGGAACAGGATACAGGCTATAGCAGGGCTCAAAATTTCAAGTCCTAATTTACTAGCCAGCTCTTAAAAGCAACTCGCCACCAGTTGCCCCACCTAACCCCTACCCTGCCCCGACCTTTACTCCACCAGGTCAGCGGTGTGACTTAGAGTACAAAGATCAGTACCAACGTACAGTACAGAAGTCAGTGCAATGCAGAATACAGAGGCCAGCTGTGTGTGACGCACAGTACACTGGTCAGCAATGTGAGACGCAGTGCAGAAGTCAGGGTGTGATGCACAGTACAGAGGTCAGGGTGTGATGCACAGTACAGAGGTCAGGGTGTGATGCACAGTACAGAGTTCAGATCAGCACCACGTGGTGCCTAATTGCTAGGAGACACCTGCAGGCGAGCACTGGAACTGCAGGATCAGGTTCCAGCTCCACAGTGCCAACTGGAGGCATGGCTGTGAGAGCCCTGGCTGTGAGAGCCCTACTGATTGGCTGGTAAACTGCACACACACTCAAAGTGTCCCTCATTGGCTGTCCCACACTGCAGCAGAGTCGCACTCCATTCAGGTAGGTACAATCAATGCCAGAACACCTGGAATTAACCAGATAAATGCCATCTGTAATTTAGCCAGACTGACTATAGCCATGGCAATCACTAAATTTCTAGTAGCCACTCCACTAAAGGTGGTAGAGGCTACAAAAGTATAAAATCAGAAAGTTCGAAAGAAAGAGGCAGCTGAATATGGCCCCATACTATTCCAGCTCCTGACCTCACATTAAAACAGCAACAGAAAAGCTTGAGGGGTGGCAAGGGGCATGTGGCACATTTTTTCATCAAATGTTCAGTTTGAAAACATCGGTGACACATTCATTTTAAATTGACAACAAACAGTAAAAGAACATGAAACAGGTGAAATCTATAAATTAGAAAGCTTTCTTCCAACAGGTCTAAAAATATAATTAACTAAAAAGCAAACAAGGATAATTACAGAATAAACACAAGACAAAAGCCAGCTGATTGATTTCTAACTAAACATCTTGATCTCCCAAGCTAATGCCAAACAGCTAATGTGTTTCCTGAGCAACTCCAAATAAACTCTTCACCATATGGGCAGTGTCTTCCTCTGCTTCCTGTACAAAAATGGAGGCACACGGATGGCTTGACTTGAAAACTGCTCTTGCATAATCCTACTTGTAGTCAAGCTCAGCAATAAAAAAAAACATTGACCCCAGAAGGCCTTCATTTACCTTTATCCCAGAGTGGTCTGCATGTAAAGACCCACCAAGAGCTTCATGGTCACAACATTGAACCCAACTTCCAATATTTGAACACAGGGGTTGAGTGTATTGCATTCAGGAATTCTCAGGAGGGGTTGGGGGATTTACAGAGCTTTAATCTTAACCTGGATAGGCAGGGCCGGATTTACTCCCCCTGCCACCCCAAGGCCAGGTTCCAGAATGCGCCCCACTCCCCGCCAAATCCATGTGGAATGGCAACTGGATAGCGGGGGTGGAAGGGTTAGTTTGAAGTTTTTTTAATGTTTCTTTATTTTCAGTTTTTTAACTTTTTTAAAAAATGTGGGAAATCCAGGCCTGTGGATAGGCCAATCCTTTAAAGGAGTTCTAAAGTCACAACATATACTATCCTGTTATAACATTAGCATTGTAATGGGAATACATACCAGAGGTGTGTCTGATAATACAATCAAAGCTCACTTGAAGAAATCCCTTTTATGTAGTGAGTGCTGCCTTCCATCTGCCCATCACTTTCAACAACTTCCCAGACTCCCAGTGTGCTTTGCATCTCTTTCCCTGCTGCTTAATGTGATGCAATTTTCGATTTCTCAAGCCTACATATCCCATCATGCATTGCTTTCAGCAAGCAATGATAATGTTACATTGTTCATACATTGAGTTGTAGTTTACAAAGTAAGATCTGTGACAATTGTGACACAAGGATGTGCACATTCACAGGGCTGAGTGAAATTGTGTGCATCCAATGGGCATCTTCAATAAGTAAGATTATAGACTTCTAGATGGATATAGTTATTAGGAGTGGGATAGAACTTATGAAAATTCAATGTAGAAACACATACTAATTTGTAGTGTTTGACCATAGATGCACTTTACTGCCACTGGTTTAGTAAAAGTAGAATGGCTTCAGAATATCTTCAGAAACAGCTGTACAATTCTACCACCCATCCCTGCAAACAAAATGCTGTGGCAAAAGCTGCTACACTAACCTACATGTAAATATTTAGAGCCTGCTGTAGGGTCCCTAAGAGATGACAATTTGTGGCACCCTAATTTAAAAACACATTGCAAGGCAAAGCAAAAGGTTCAATTAACTGTGCCCCTCCACTACCAGGTATTTCAAATCAGTCCAGTAGGCACATGCACCAACTGGGGTGCAGAGAGAAATGGAGTATAGGCAGCAATGGAGAGGGGGCTTGACTGTTAAGTCAAGCTCTTGCTTTGCCCTGTATGCACAAAGCAAAGGTTCACTTTGAGGAATGGCCAAGATGAAATGCAAAAGCACATGACTAGTAGGCTAACTAATATAATAGCACCTCATGCTTGGTATATACCGTTTTTGCCGGCGTATAAGACAACTTTTTATACTTAAAAACATTCCCCGAAAATCGGGGGTCGTCGGGGGTATACAATGTGAACCTTTAGTTAGTTTGGGCCAAGGTGACCCAAAACGAACGTCCCTAATCTGTCAGCCCGCTGGATGTGCGGTAATACTGTATGTACTGTAGCTTCGGCTACATACAGTATACCGCCCTGAGCCAATCACGGCGAGCGATGTACACAACCTCTGCCAATCCGAGCAGGCTTTGTAATCATTAATAGAATACATTGCTCGCCGCGATTGGCTCAGCGCGATATACTGTATGTAGCCGAAGCTACCATACATACAGTATTACCGCACATCCAGCTGGCTGACAGATTGGTGGGTGTATTTAAACAAAATGGCTGATAGACAAGACCCCATCATTTCTCCAGCAAGAAGGAGGAAATATGAAGCCTCGGAAGGGGGGTAGTCTTATACGACGAGTATAGCCCAAAACCTATGTTTTAACTGGAAAATTAGGGGATCGTCTTATACACCCAGTCGCCTTATACGCCGGCAAATACGGTACATAAGATAAATATATCTCTCCCTGGAATTCCTGTATCCAGATGTGCAGGAGAGGAAAAAGCAGGACAGCCCATGGAAGCCGAAGTGTTTGTTTATTTGCGTAGTTTTGTCAAACAGCTTCCTAACAGGAATTTTTCATTTCCATTCCTGCAAATTAATTTCCTCAAGGGCAAAGAAAAGTGGTTTGCGCACTTCCCTTCCTGTCACTCCTGGATCTTCAGAGATTGTTTCTGTTCATAACAAGCACCTGTTAGGAGTACTAAGTAAAGAATTTTCTTTCTAGGGTTCTGGGCATTTGCTACACTACTTCAGTCACGTTTATCCCTTTTAGCTGCCAACTTTTATATCCAGGAACATTCCCAAGTCTTAGGGTTGGTATACTTGTATATATAATTTTTTGTATATTTGTTGCAGGAGGGCAAAGCCCTTCATGGGCTGTAGCACTCAACAGGAAGGAGCAACATATTATAGGAAGGGTGTTCCTTCTATTTTTACTGCATGTACTTAAAACAAGGAACATCATGCTGCACCTCCTGAAACTTAACTTGGTTTAGTGTGGAGGTTTCAGCTTTTACTTACTTTTTGTGGGAAGACTTCAGTTTTGGAACTGGCACCATGGGAAGACTCAGGCTCTGGAACTGGTTGTGTGGGAAGGATCTGGCTGTGGAACTGGCTCTTTGGGAAGGCTACGCCTTTAAAGCTGACTTGGTTGGCTTTAGCTGTGGAAGGGTAGGCACAAGAGGTTGCTGCATTTGATACTTTAGCAGGTGGGGGCAAAAAAGGGCGAGATGTTCAACCTATGCTGCTAAAATAGCACAGCTCAAGGGAGTACGTGTAACGGAGCTCACTTTGGCCTTTTTGCCCTGAGTGCTAAAGAACCTCGTCCTGGGACTGTCTGGAGTTTGCTCCATGGTAAGGTTCTCCTTTGGAGCTGACTATTTGTGAAGACTCCTGCTCTGGAGCTTGCCCTTTGAGATAACCCCAACTCTGGGCCTGGCTCTGTGGGAAGATTCTAGGAGTCTGGAGCAGTTTTCTTGGGTAAGTTCTGGCTTTGCAGCCCGCTCCAGGGGAAGGCTCTGGCTTTAGAGCTTGCTCTGTGGAAAGTCTCAGGGACTGGCTCTGTGGGAATGCACCAGCACTGGAGCTTGTTTCGTGGGTGAAGTCTGGCTGTGGAGCTTGCTTCATGGGTAGGCTCCAGCTCTGGAGGTACCCCTGTGGGACAGCTCTGGCTTTGGAGCTTGCTCCGTGCAGAAGCTCAGGAGCTATCTCTGTGGGAAGGCTACAACTCTAGAGTTAGCTGCATAGATAGGCTCCAGCTCTGCATGTGGTTCTCTGGGAAGACTCTGGTTCTGGAGGTGGCCTGATAACATGCAATTAATCTCTGGAGCTGAGTTTCTAGAGCTGAGCTAAAAATACATTGGAGCTAAACTCCAGAGCTTGCTCTGTTCGGGAGCTCTAGAAATGGATTTGTGGGAAGGCCACAGCTCTGGGGTTAGCTTCATGGATAGGTTCCAGCTCTGGATGTGGTTGTGGGAAGGCTGTGACTCTGAAGATGGCTCGAAAAGTTGCAATTTAAGCTCTGGAGCAGGAGCAGAACTACAACTGAGTTGCTAGAGCAGAGCTAAAAATACAGTGGAGCTGAACTCCAGAGCTTATACTTTGATCTAGAGATGTAGCTGTACAGTACCAGGCACAGCACATGGTTGTCATATTATAGAAGGCCCTACACAAAGGCTGAAAGTAAAAGCAAATTATGGCTTTCATAGAGAAAAATTGATTGCTAGTCTTATCAAATAGTACAGCTGCTTGATTGACACGGATAGATATTGTAAATCACAGCTGTGTTTGGTAATGTTGACATGTCTCCTACTGAGTCATTGGAAGTTTGACTTATGATGATATGCCCACTTTAAAATAATAGCATTTTTCGAATGGCCCAGAATCTAAGTCTGTAAAAAGCAGGTCAAGTGTTCCCAGGTTTTAGCTCCACCTCCTGTAGCTCTCTGAAGGTTACTGCAGGGCACAGAATAGAGTTATAACTTGGTACAGCCTGCTGCCGAGCATAGTGACATACTGACCCATTTGGCTGCCGGGAATTAGGACAACTTAATGGACATAAATTGCACTGGCTTTCAATAGCCTTGTTCACTAATTGCTGTCCCTTCTTCCCCTTTTCATTTCTACAGTTCTAGAATGAATGTATCTAAGGACACCAATATAAGTGCCAGCTGGAATACCATATTTTATGGGTCCACAAGAAATGACGTACACAAATACTATCACAATTATGGTCCGTCTCAGCAAGTCGCAAAGGTTAATTAGAATTGCTCTATGTGGTATCTATTGTACAAGATAAGAAAATGTACTTCACCCACATATGACAATGATTGTTCATTAAATAATTAACTTTGGCACAAACTTATCAAAATAAATTGGCTAAGACAGCAGTGACAAATCCAGCTCAGAGATCAATTTGTCTTAGCTATGGTACCTTTCTGTTCTTGAATTGGGTAAAGGGTTGTGTAAAAAGAGCAGTAACATAAATGAAAATCATCAACCGTCTGATGCGTTATTATTATTATGGCTGCACCAATACCGGTTTACCTGTATAGAGTGCGAGTACAGATATATTTTTTTTCGGTACGCGCCGATACCGAGTGCCCATACCGAGTACCGATACTGGAAGTCCCTTTTAGGAAACCGGGCGGCGTGTCCTGATTAGCCAGCGTGTAATGACTCGCTCCCCAGCTTCCCAATTAGCTTGGAAGCTGTCTCCATGCTCCCACATCACCAGGTGCTCCTTGCCACCAAGCAGCACTCTATGCTCCCTGGTGTAATGACTCACACCCGGCTTCCTGATACCAGAAGTTCTGGTATCAGGATAGGCATTGGGAGCATTTGGGCGAGTAGGAGTACTCGTCCAAATACTTGGTATCGGCACCGATACCAATACTAGTATCGGTATTGGTGCATCCCTAATAATTATCATTGCAATTTATATAGCACCTACAATTTACATAGTGCCTCAGTCCCTGCCCTCAAGGAGTGTACAATCTAAGGTCCCAATTTAGACAGGAGCCAATTAACCTTCCATGTCTTTGGAGTGTGGGAGAAAACCGGAGTACCCAGAAGAATCCCACGCAAGCACAGGGGGAACATGCAAACTGTCTCCTATTACTAAAGAGGCTAAAAAAACAGAGCCTTTTATGATTTTTTTTATCAATAATTGACTCTTATTACAGTATGTTCTATTATTTCTCTGTTTATTTCCTGAGGCTGCCCTGAGATGCACTGTGACTGCAGTTCAAGTAGGGCTACTGGCAGTACCCTGTTGGCACATACAGCATCATAGCATGGGCTTGGATTCTCTCTCTGCCAAAAGCACATACTGTATGTAAGGGTGGCTCCTGGAAAGCAAGGAGCCACCCTAATGGAAGTTGGCTCCAGCAATGGTGGGAGAGAGTGAAAAAGTGGCAGAACAAAGTACAAATTATGTAAGTCCTACCCTGAGCATCTTATACAAAGGTATTCAACCTTGGCACTCCAGCTGCTCTGAAAATACAACTGCCATCATGCCTCTGGAAGTCATGAACTGTCGCTACAATATTCATCACCTGGGGCGGGAGGGGTGTGTGTGTGTGGGGTGCTTGTGGTGAATGCTCATTAGTGGATGCTGGTTACCGGGGTAAGGCAGGAGGGGTGGGATTGCTGGTGGCGGATGCTCGTTACCGGGGGGAGGGGTTGTGCTGGGTGTTCGCAATGGATGCTCATTATGGAGGCAAGGGAGTGTTGGTGCTACCTCTGAGTCCAAGGGCTTTGTCCGGCATCCCGCCAAGCTCGCTGACGTCATTGGTTACCAGGAGCTGGGCGGGACACCAGCCAGAGCTTTCCACTCAGCTCCTGACAGCCAGTGACATCAGTGAGCTGGACGGGAAGCTGGCCAGAGCATCACAGGTTGCTAAGAGCAAATATGAGATGATTTCATGTAAGCATGCACAGCTGCATGTCGTGTATTAAGGTCTGCTTTAACAGCCTTCCCAAGCATTGGTGGAACTATCTCCATAGCGACCCAGGTGGCCACTATGGGGCCCCTGGCACAGGGGGGCCCGGCCAGGACCAGGGACAAAGGAGTCCCTCTGATGCCGTGCCAGCGGCCCTGTAATTTTCTAGCTATGCCCCTGTTCCCAAGGTAATAAAATAATCAGCTTTGAAAATTGCTTTCATTAGTTATAATGTTCTATTATATCTTTGATGTTGTTTTTTCCCTTGAAGGGAGTCGAGCCAATGGCAATAATCACTTTCCCTGGCTGAATAAAGGTTGTTTTTCTCATCTCAGAACAATGTCCTGCATTAACAACGCACGAACCAGGTCACTGTTGTGTAAGCAATCGATAGACTGAAGTGTATTGGGACTTTATGTAACTTGTTGCTGCTGTCCAGTTGTTACACAACTTGGTTTTGTGGCAAAAATGTAATTATAAGTGGATTGACTAAGAAGCGTAACTAACATCTCCCCGCACTCTTCTCCACTTCACTGTGTCATGAAGAAGCATTGATTCCCTCTATAATTATCTCTTCAAACTGGATCTCACATATATATATATAATATGTTTTTATGACCTCGTCCTCATAGCAAAAGAATAAAAAATCGTTCCTTTTTAAAAAAAAATTAAATGCATAATCAGCCAAGAACTCAGTTTAGTTGTATAACTGACCTGTAGATCAGTGTAGTAGTTTGGCGAACACAGGAACTGTCAGGGCATTCGGCGGGCTGTTCGCCCCGCAAGGCACTGTGTCCTGTGAGCCCTGATTGGCTAAAGACTTTGCCCAATTAGAGCCCAGTACTCTATAAGAGCCATGACTGAGAAAAGTCATGATGACTTTATCCAATCGTGGCTCACCTGTTACAACTGTAAACAGTTGGGCGAAGCTAGCTGTCACTGCTAGCTCCACACACTTGTTTATATGTTGCCGTCATCTGTCAAGATGCCATTCTGCGGCAGGAGTTTGTCGCGAGTGGACGGGACGGCGGTCGTCGCTTTTTTAAAATGATTAATTCTATTTATTTTTTTATTGTTTTATTTTTTATTTTGTTGAGTCGTCGTCATCGTGGACAGCGCTGGACGTCGTGATTGACGCTGGATTACGTCGGTGAATAATTAATTTTGTTTACATAAAAGTCTTGTCAAAAACGTATATTTTGTTTTCTTTTTTCAGGATTCTTTCAAAAGTCTATTCTTTTTATTTAAATTTTGATTTAACCCCCTTTATTAAAGGTGTACCCTGATGTGAATAAACCCCCTGCCTGCACCCACACAACCAACGCCTCAGGGCTTGTGGGGAAGAGGCCCTTGTCCCCATCGGCACAGGGGCAAGGTGCTTTTCCAGGGGCGACAAGGGAAAAGTACCCTCCCAGTGCCAAAGGGACCCTGTTCTGTAAGTTGGGGGTTTGAGACATGGCTGCTCCTTCCCATTATCTCCCAGCTGTGCACTAACACTAGAGAAGGCTTAATTCACTAAGCTTTATAATTAGGATAGGAATCTTTATTTTAGTCATGTGACTGTCATTTTCAAACCTCATTGGAGTGAACTGAAAAGAAATATCACTTTTATGAAAATAAGGATCCTTATCCTGTCATGTTAGCTTTGTGAATTGAGCCTTGTGCGTAGAACAAAGCAGCATCGTCCTTTGTATCTTCACATTCATTTTATGTTCCCTTATACGCTGTCTGAATCTCAAACCCCATACAATGAATAACATTTGGCCCAAATATATTAAATACACAACCTCATAGGATAGTTATCTGTTTGCATTCAATATGAAGTCCTCATGGCTCATCATGGCTTTCAGTCACATTGTTGACAGGTTGTCTTAATAGAATACCCTACATTTTCCGGGGCCCCCTCTCTGTACACACATGATGGCATCTCTGTTATTTCCTAATATATTTGTAGACAACGTCCATAAAGCAAAAAAAATGTGTCTGTGAGCCGAACATGTACAATGCAGTTTAGGAATAATTTTTTATTAATCACAGCCAGTGATGCAGTTAGCAGCTCGCATGACACATTATCAATGTCAATGACTTCTCTATCGACACAACATTCACCGCCCCACGTAATGAGATAGAACATTGGGAAGTAAAATGTCAAGAAGGTTGTGCAATGCTCACAGAATTCCTGAATGCTAATGGACGGGGGTCATCATGACAATTATTCATCACGTCTGTTGGCCGGCTTGTTTTAGCCGAGACATGGCACCGAGCGCCAACAATCATCCCACGTTCAAAGGCTGTATGGCTGCTCTTGGCGAAATGTCTGCACATCCGTGATTAACCTCAACAGTTCGTTGGTTGGGTTCACCAGTCATACATTGTTCCCGTACAAATTCTCCATAGTCAATTATTGGTATCTTCAGGGTGTTCCTCACAGATCAGAAATGTGCAAGTTCCATCACATCTGGTTTGTACCAGTGCTTATCTCTCTATGGGATAGTAATGGTGAGGGAGGAGTGAGGTCACTGGGAGCCTTATTCCACAATCTCTGCAGATTGACGTCTGACTCGCAAGATTTTGGTTTCCTGTCAGGAGGTCGGTCTGGGGTAAAGATTACAGAAGTTGTTCCTCAAAGTGCTTTACTTGGCTGTGAACAGGGAACAAAACACTGAAACTGACCCTTATCCCTAGTAATTGTGCATTGGCAGCAATTTGACAAATTAACCTCGTTGCCTTATGATAGGACTGATTATGGTAAGAAAGTCTTACAGGGTTATTCACAAAAGGGTAAAGAGTTTGGAGAAGGCGGGAGAAGTGACCAATCTGGGACAACATAGCTGAACTAGAAAGTGTGCTGATTTGGAGAACCCGTTTGGTCCCTTCATCAGGCAGAAAAGGAGTCTTTGTTTGCCTGATGAATTGAACCAAATGGGTCCCGAAAAACATCGCCATGTTGTGACACCACAGAGGTCAATAAAATATTGACTGAACTTGAGCTGGAGTGCGAGTGACTTCTTCATACTTATAAGGGAATCGACGGGAGGAAGGGAATTGACACACCAGTTCCCTATAGAAACGCTTTTGTGTCATATCTATCAACTTTTTCAAGTGTGCTGGACAATAAGAGCTATATATTTGTAAAAAAAATAAATAAAAGGAACTGGACTTGCTGTATATTTCTTGAAGACTTGTCACTGGTCATCTGACTAGCTTTCTCAATTTAGAATTCATCCTGATTTGAGAAAGTTAGTCAGATAACCAGCAAAACATCTTCAAGAAAAAAACAGCAAGTCCAATTGCTTTGATTTATTTTTTACAGATATACCATGACCTGGATGAACCTTCACAGACAATGAGAGCTATAATTTAATGCAAAGGGAGAGTTAAGATAGCGATAAATGTAGGTAATGTAGCTTATCTACACCAAGTCTGTCGGAAAGCTGCTACCAGCTAAGATGGTGGTAGACACATGGCTGGTCCCTTCTTGTTTTATTGGAAACAGGAACAGACGGAGGCAGGAAATTACATCATTGCCATGTTACCTTGTATACTACCACCTAGTAGCTTACACAGCCCAAGTGCCTGTCTGGTAGTAAGTATGATCTTCATCTTGCTGGCTGTGGGACCAAGTAGGTATTCAACTCCTTCATCTTCGGTTTAGAAAAGACAATGTGGTGCCACTGTAATGCTTTTACACAGTGCACAGTGCTCCTATGAGGGTGGGGGACCACAGAAGGAGAACGTTACAAGGCACCTGCCACCAGATAGTTCGTACCAAAGTAAATACATAGATCTATCCCATTACAGACAGGGGCATCACCTACTAGTAATAGCCCGTGGGACCTCAGAGGACCCTGTACAACCGGAAAAATACTGCACAGAGGACTCAACACAACAAAAGAACACCAGATTCAAATAATTAAACTACCCTAATACACCCCCTGCATACAAAAATTATAATTATTATTATTAGGGATGCACCGATACCAAGTACCGTACTCGATACAAGTACAAGTACCGATACTTTTCCAGCTCCAAGACTAGACTAGAGAAAAATTAATAAATTATGAAGGCAGCTGTCATTTGTAAGGAGCACACGGAGCTCCTGTGATTTGTACATCTCTGTTTTAATGTATGATTTTGTTTTTATAAATATATATAAGTTTTGCAAGTACTTATACATTTTTGTTTAGTGTCCTGTGACAGTTTTCCTAAAACAATACAGAGTAATGATTTCAGGACAGTGGTGGAGCGCCAGAGCCAGGTCCCAGCTGCAACCGCTGCAACCCTGGTAGTTCTCATGAAAATGTCAAGTATCTGCACTGGTACTCGAAAAGTATCTGTGCATCCCTAATTATTATTATTATTATATTCATAAAAATTAAACATATTTTATAAATAAAGAAAAAAAAGGGAGTAGATTTTTTAAAGCAAATTTCATCTGAGGAGCTTAATGAGAGAAGAGTTTCAGCTTGGTGGTGAAAATTTGCAGCAAAATCTATTTAGCTGGAATCACTTTACTCTATCTGTTGTGTGCCCAGGGTGGCTTGGCATAAACTGACACTGCAATCACTATCCTCCATAGCGTTACTCTCCCAGTTCTTACAGACAGGTCAGCTGTGTCTAGACAGATTATTAGAATGAGCATGCCGTAAGAGGCTTAGCAATGTGCTTTAACGTGGTAACACATTGAAGTGGCATGCATTGGTTTTCAGCTCCCTGCAATATTTGTTGCTGCTCTTTTTATTATTACTTTTTCGTTACCACATTGTCTGTGATAAGCAATGTAACTGCTTATAGTCTCAATTCACTAAAACTATCAGAACCATTATTTTCTTCAATGAGAAGTGAAAATAACAGTCACATGGCTGAAAATTAGCAATTATTATGGCAAATAACGCAGGCATTGAACCTTAACCCATTGATCCTTTTATTCAGAGCGAAAATTCTACAGATGGTTTCTCTTTGTTCAAATGCATCCAAACATATATAATAATCCAACATCTGCCACTCTAACTGCTTCTCCCAAGGTCAAACTCATTTCACATCATTCCCTACTTAGCCCAATTTTGCCAAACAGAATGTTTTCACCTTTTATTATGTTTTTTTTGTATCTCAAAGGTACAAACAGAAGAAGCCACACTCCATAAATCTTCTAACTTAAATCCACACTTTATTACTGTGCAAATAACAGATACACCATACAAAATGAAAAAAGCAGGTCACCAGCACTCAAATTATTTAAATAGATATGTCCTTTTTAATGGACAATTATGACACGACAATCAACAAAGCCGACGTTTCAGGGCCGCGCAGGGTCCCTTCTTCAAGGCAGATAGATGTGACGTTATAGAAGGACCCCTGCGCGGCCCCGAAACGTCGGCTTTGTTGATTGTCGTGACATAATTGTCCATTACAAAGGACATATCTATTTAAATAATTTGAGTGCTGGTGACCTGCTTTTTTCATTTCGTACTTTGCACAGTGCCATCCGTGGTAGTTACTACAAGCACCATCGTTCTTACTGGCCGGGATTGCTGTAAGGTGTGCGGAGAGCACCCTCACCAACAGATACACCATACAAACGCTCCCCAGATGGAGAATCACAGGAGGCCGAGCTGGCGATGAGGGGAGAGGAGCCATCTGTCAAAATAGACCGAGCTCTTCTCCCCACACCACAGACTCAGCTGTGACAGCGAGTCAGGATGGAGAGCGGGTACAAGCAGTCAGTGATCAATGATCGCTAAGTGTTTGTACATAACTGGACATAGTATGAGTTACTATGTACCAGTTATGAATGAATGGGAAGTGATCTACATCACTTCCTGTTCATTCATAATTATGCAAATAGTAACTCATACTATGTATGTACTATGTATGTATGCAATGTATGAATGAACAGGAACACTTGGTATAGAGCAGTGGTTCTCAACTCGTGGGTCGCGACCCAAAAGTGGGTCGCGACAACCTCTGCAGTGGGTCGCGGCGTCATGTCTGCATAGACCGGCACAATAATTGAGGTACTTGAATGCATTTTTAAGATTTAACTCCTGAGTTTAGTGTCACTTTAACCTCACATGTATAGTATGGGCTAAAATAAAACAATATGCAGAAAGTATATTTTTTCTCTTTGTATCTAATCTCTGTCCTGGCATATGAGAAATTATGATGTCAAAATGACAGTTGTTGGTAGGCAGTGCCCTATCAGGGGCAGCTAGGCCGCTAGAAATTACAGTAGAGTGAGATAAGAGATGGTTACAGAAGAACATGTGAAAGAGATGGGAATATTGTTGCCAAGTTCTCAGTTCTGTGTCCCCGAAACGAACCAATCATAAATGTTTACATGCAAGCGCCACACAACTTTCACTCAGGATCTAAACACATTTTCTAATGGACTCTAGGAGAAATTCTGGGTGAAAAGTAAAGTTTGTATAGAAACATTTATAAATATACCCCAGTGTTCCTGATACTTGGTTTTTGGTTACTATTAGGGATCAGGGCCGTAGATAAAACATTTTCCTGGGGGGGTTCAGCTTCCTCAAATTATAAGATTTTATCTAGCAATTTAATTACCTGTTCGTGGCTCCACACACGAGCCGCACGCAGTAATACAAACACCCCACCCCCGCCCCTCCTACCTGATTGCCTGCTCTGAAGCATGTACAAATCATCCAGCATGTACAAATCATATGCACCCCCTAAGCCCCCCCCTTATCTACGCCCCTGTTAGGGATGCACCGATACCGATATCGGTTTTGGTGCCAATACTGGGGATTTTAATGAGTACTTGTACTCGTGAAAATGCCCCGATACTAAACACCAATACTGGTGCTTTAAATTCTTAAATGGAAGCACCTGCCTGGGCTCCCGCGCTTGCTCGGGACCTCGGCAGTCTTCCTGCGAACAATGCCGGTTGCACATCTTCTCCTCCTTACTGGGGAACCCTGCCACCCAGGGGACCCCACGGACCCCTGATGAGACCCCACACAGCTCTCTGGAGACCCCAAACAGCCCTCCTGAGACCCTGCACAGCCCACCTGAGACCGCGTAAAGCCCTCCCGAGACCACACACAGCCCTCCTGAGACCCTTGAGACTTCAGACCTCCACCCCGGAGCAACACAGGGTATGTAGCTTCAAATTATTCTGCATTTCTGTATGTAATGTATTGCTGGATTTGTAGTTCTCTATAGCTGGTGGTATACTGCATTGCTGTATAATGTATTGCTGGGATTTGTAGTCCTCTATAGCTGGTGCTATTATTCTGCATTGCTCTATAATGTATTGCTTGGATTTGTGGTCCTCTATAGCTGATGGTATTATTCTGCATTGCTGTAAAATGTATTGATGGGTTTTGTAGTACCCCTAAACCGCTTGGAGTCAGTGGCAGAACTACCAAGGTTGCAGCAGTTGCAGCTGCAACCGGGCCCTGCCGCTCCACCACTGTCCTAAAATCATTGGTCTGCATTGTTTTAGAAAAACTGTCACATAACACATAAACAAAGGTATCGGCAATTGGTATCGGTGAGTACTTGAGAAAAAGTATCGGTACTCATACTCAGTCTTGATAAAATGGTATTGGTGCATTCCTAGTTATTATCAGAATATTTGTCTCTCTTCGGCATACTCACCTTAAAATCTTTTTCTCTGCGTTCATTGAAGGACAAAGATCTTGAATTTCTCACCATTGGGTTATAGCGTCACCTTCAAGAGTCGTGAACTAAAGCAGAGACACCGGCACTCCAAATTTGCAAAATACGTCTATTTATTGACGTGCATCGTGGTAAAAAACTTTTTTTACCACGATGCACGTCAATAAATAGACGTATTTTGCAAATTTGGAGTGCCGGTGTCTCTGCTTTAGCTCTCGATTGTTACAGCTGCCACCCGTTGACTACCGCAGCACCCAATTCTTGAAGGGATTCACGTGGTCAGGAGTGCGATGGGACCATGGACTACCTACCTTCAAGAGTCGGACACTATGCAAAAAAACGAAAGCACAGTCTAGGGGCGGCCCCCTGATGTGTCCTTCATTGATTGATAGGAAGAGAAATAAAACTAGATGAAGACAATATTGTTTCACATTTTGTTACCTTTTTCCTTCAACAAGTTTCTTTTAAGTGCTCCAGGTGTCCCCTAGCTTGTCTGAGTATCACTGTATTGTGTTTCCACCTTATCCGCATCATAGTTGACTGCTTGTCTTTTCCCTAGAATGATAAATGTACTTTGGTGGCCAACTGAGAGTTTGCTGTGGTTTTGTCCTGACACTTTGAACAGTAAACTTCCTCTTCTGTCCTATTTCGGCACAGCAGGAACTTCCTCCCATGTTTGTTATTGTACAAACTGTAAATGATGTCGGGAAGTAGAGCTGTAGATGAGAAGCCAAGCTTCTCTACAGGACGTTTACTTTTTCCTTGAGTCAGATTTAAAGCTGTAAAGTTGTAACTCTTCCCATCTGAAAACCCCCTTCCATTACAAAAAAAAAAAAAAAATTCAATGTGATAAGTGTTTATTACCTATGTTCCTCAGCTCCATCTGGTGGCCATAATGCAGTATTACATTGCATTACATTCGACCTAAAAAATAATCTATCTCAGGAACTAGGGATGCACCGATATCTGTTTTTTTCCGGTATCGAGTATGAGTTTTTTCAACATTCACCGATACCGAATACCAATACCAGGAGTCCCATTAAGGAAGCCAGGAGGCGTGTAATGACTGATTAGCAGGGAAGCCGTCTCCATGCTCCCTTGTCACTCGCCACCTGGCTTCCTGATTGGTCAGCTTTTCGGGCAATCAGAAAGCTGGCCGGCGAGTCATTACATGGCATCCGGCTTCCTGATTGGCCGGGAATCTGGCTCCATGCTCCCTCGTCACCAGGTGACGAGGGCGTATGGAGACAGCTTTCTGGCCAATCAGGAAGCCGAGGGGCAGGTAAGGGCTCGCCGCCCGGCTCCCTGATTGGCCAGCTTCCTGACCAATCAGGAAGCTGGCCGGGGAATCATTACACGCTGCCCGGCTTCCTGATTGGCCGGAAAGTCGGCTCCATGTTCCCTCGTCACCAAGTGATGAGGGAGCATGGAGCCGGCTTCCCAGCCAATTAGGAAGCTGGGCAGCGTGTAATGACTTGCCGCTCGGTGCATCCCTATTAGGAACGTCCATTTTTGCCTCTATTCGCACAAAAGGGACATTCATAGAGATGCGCAGGGTAGATGGCTCTGCAAAATGTTTATGCATAAACCCCTTAGAGAATATGTGAAGCCAAAAGCTTTTTTTTTAGCTTTGGGTAGATGAGGAAAGGTTAGAACCCTTGTTGAGTTTTTACCGCTCAAGAGATTCCTCCTCACTTTCTGTTCTGAGAACATTGGTTCAACCAGATGTAAATTAGGAATAAATCTCCAACAGAGCCATGAAAATTCCTGTTGATCCCAGTAGTACTGCACTCAGCTTGTGCTTTACTGTTGTGGACTGACATCATATGCCTTATCTAGACTGAAATTGCAATAAACGCTGTCAGCCCTTCCCCACTGTCTTTTGTCTAAACTTTTGAATCCCTCTAATTTCTCCTCGGGCTCCACAACATGGAGGGGGGGTGTTTTGTAGTCCAAGATAAGAACTGGGACAGCTGGATTCTTTTTACACATTATTGATCAGATATAGCAAAACTATTTCAATTGTATATATTAACAGACCAAAATGGGAGAAAATAAGAGAAGTTCATTGTTAGGGTTCATGTATACTCTAATAGCTAATTATCAAATCTCTGAGCTCCTCCATGCCTCTTATGAGTTTAGTGGCCCTTCGCTGCACTTTCACCAGTTCCACAACATCCTTTTTGTGGGCACCAGTTCAGAAAAAGGATGTTGTGGAACTGGAGAAAGTGCAGCAAAGGGCCACTAAACTCATAAGAGGCATGGAGGAGCTCAACTATGAGGAAAGATTAGCTGACCTGAATTTGTTGTCTCTGGAGAAGAGGCGATTAAGGGGGGACATGATCACCATGTATAAATACATGAATGGTCCATAGTGAGCTCGGTGCCAAATTATTCATTTTAAGGTCACTGCAAAGGACAAGGGGGCACTCTTTGCGTCTGGAAGAAAAGAGGTTTAACCCTTGCATACGGAAAGGATTCTTCACAGTTAGAGCTGTGAAAATGTGGAATTGGCTCCCCCAGGAACTAGTTCTAGCGAGCTCAGTAAATTGTTTTAAAAATAAATCTGGATGTATTCCTAAATGCACAGAATATTACTGGATATTGAGTTCTTATCTGTATATTAAGCACCAGAGATTGTTGATCTAGGGAATATCCGATTGCCTTTTGGGATCAGGAAGGAATTTTTTTCCCCTGTTGGAGCAAATTGAACGATGCCTTATAGGGGGTTTTGGGGTAATTGTGGGCATAGTGTTCTGTTTTAGGTCTTTCTTCTTTTTTTTTTTCTCCTCTTATCTCTATAGGTTGAACTTGATGGACTTGTGTCCTTTATGTAACTATGTATTGTATTGTACAATTGCATTGTGGGAAATACAAGCCTCTTAAATATGTAAGTCATATGCTGTGCTCATTTCATATCACAAAGTTCTGCCATTTTAGAAATGGCTCCCCCTTTCACCCCAAATGCCCCTGTTAATCCTGCCAGAAAAGTTAAGGCTGCACGTCCTCTGGACGGGTCATGTGCCGTCACCAGTAATCGTATGGCAATGCAATGCATTAGTATAGTTATATTCGGAATGCTGCCATCTTGTGGTTACTTGTTTATTACACTCTTTGTTTTCTGTGTTTCCTCCCCTTGTTTAATGAAACACGCCCTTCTTCCTGTGTGTTCGATTCATTCATTTGCTGGCTTCATGTGCACATAAGGAGAGGAAGGCATTCTCCTTTTTTTACTTTCAAATACCATCATTTTAACCATCTGCTGCATCCTGTTGTCTACCAGTAACCTGCTGAATTCAATAAAGGGGTGAAAAGGCATTTGGTGAGTTCAGCTATCTGATGAACATTGCATGCTGTGATTTTATCTGCTATATACAGGCCAGGCATAGGGGTCTCGGGAAGGGATAAAGCACTACTTCAACAATGGGAGTCAGAATAAGTGACAACACTCAAACACAGCCGCTAAGCCTCTAACATTTCTTATAGTGTTATCTATCAAGATACAATCCTAAACCCAACTACTGGACGTCCCTAACACCGACGCGATTCACCACTTCCACCATGGAATCTCCTCCTCAAACTCCTTGCACACATCCTTTGCAATTATGATTTACAATGGGTGCTTGAGCAAGCAGCAGCTGCAGATCCTGCTAAAACACATCTCCTCGACACGCAGGAACTCACAAGGCATCATAAGAGTTGTAGTTCAGGTGGCTGGAAGCTGAAATGTAGGAAAAGTTTGTAACCCGCTCTCTAAGCTTGGAGCAGTGAAAGAAGACCTGACAGAACAGGAAAATAAGACTATACGTTAATTTTTCAAAAGCTAATAATTTAGACTTTAGCAAAGTAATCTCTACAGGAAGCATACATAAATCTGAGGTATTAGCTTTACTTTAAAAGAGAACTATGGGGTAACCATTATATCCCATAGTTCTCTTTAGGGTCACGGGAGGACCTATACTAGCGTCCTCCCATGACCCAAAGCTCAGTGTATAGCGGGCTATAGCTTGCTATATACTGAGAGCCAGGGGAGTATTTACCGCGAGGCAAATTAAGCGTTTGCCTAGGGCGGCACCTTCCTGGGGGGCGGCCGTAGTCAAACGCCTATGTTGTGAAGAGGAGGGGAGAGCTGGAGCCCGTCTGTGTGTAGGAGTGGAGGGCGGCTTGCCTGCTTGTGAAGAGGGTGGGAGGACGGATGGAGCCGGACAGCGCAGCCGACGGATGGGATCGTGACTCAGAAAACGAAAAGCAGCCGGCGGCCACTTACTCGATCTCACTGCTTCCTGGGTCACAGAGCCGCTGTGACCCAGGAAGCAGTGAGATCGATTAAGTGGCCGACGGCTGCTTTTCGTT
>NW_017307347.1:436279-466467 GCF_000935625.1 Nanorana parkeri
CGCCGCAGCAGAGACAGATCCCGACAATGCTGTCGAGATCCATCCAGCTGGCTGATTGACAGCGGGCTCTGCCTATCTAGAGGCAGAGCCAGCTGTGCCCGCCCCCTTCCCGGTCCGTTCCTCCAGTCAGCGCTGGAGGATCAGAAAGGGGGGAATCCCTGTGGGTAACAGTGACTGTCAGTCACCACTCCCCAGGGAGATGATCGACAAGTGAGCATGCAACGGTATGTGTTCCCTCACTTCCCGATTTATAGGGCCGACGTGTGACAGTTTCATTGTCACACGTCGGCTCTAACTATGAGGATGACTGGAAATCACTCACCTCATAGTTCTCCTTTAAATCCCATCTCTGGCATCCAGTCCTTCCACAATGATTTTTACAATTAGCAGTTCCTGGAACTCCCATGTCCTTATGGCAACACTGCTCACATAATGAGGTCATTATAGAGTGCAGCTCAGTGCAACAGTACTATGAGCCCAGGACAGCATAATGAAGCTCTCCCTGGGGGGTGTGCCCATGACAGTCTGGGCTCCCAGAAGAGGGCTGACTTACACTGGCAGTCATTCAGATCAGCAGTGGGCAGCAGCAAGTGGTTGAGAAGGGTGCATAGCACAGTGTTGGAGCATGGAGGCAGTGAGTTTAAAAACTTTTTTTTAATGGGGTGGGGGGAGGGGGGATAGAAATAAAGCTGGAATTGTGGTTTATTGACACAGAACAAAGCCTCAAGAACAAAAAGTAACATTTGTTCTACTGAAAGGGAGCAGTTTTAAGATTGTGTAATTTCCCGTGTACTCTAAGTTTGGAATACATTGGAACAAACATAACCACTTTAAACATTTTGAACATGAAACATAACTCAGGCTCATATAATTAGTTGTTCTTAGGTAGGATTCCAGCATACCAAACTCTACCAAGCCATGTGCTTTGCTTATTAACGTTACAAGATCCATGTGAGCTTGCTGTCATTATACCGGGCTAAATTGAGTCAAGTTTTATTGCAGCATGGTTGTTCCGTATAGCAGCCAAGAATGAATTTATATTTTATTATATAACCTGAATCCCAAGTACAATAATCTCCCTATTTATATAATTAATTGCTAAACTCCCCTGCCTTTAATCATATTAGGTGGCACGATTAATTTCTCAGGCAAAGAGCCTACTTTACAAGAAAAGCCGATTAATTCTTTAAATAGCTGCAGTGTAGGTGAAATGGTTTGCTCGTTGAGAATCTAGTTTTTATCAGAAACACATCTAGACTTTTTGGGAGGCGGCTGGTAATTGATCTGGATTGGCTGAATATTGTAAACATTATTTCCATGGTTGGATCGGGGAGTTCCAATCCTTTGTGACAACTGGGTTGTTTCTCTGTAACCGCCCAAGTCCATCCCCAGTTCCTCACAAGGCGAATAATCTCTAATGAACAACACGTTTTTCTCTGATCTTCTTTCGCTACACTGACATTTCAGGATGTGACCTGCTTTCTTTAGGCATTTAACTCAGACTGATATTGAGATCTTTAAGCATGCAGAAGGCTCCTCTTGGCCAAACAGGAATGTGTAGACAGAAAATAGGTGATAAAAGAAGACTGGGGCCGGTGTCAGGTGGGTCCGTATGTCAGAGAGGATTTAGTGAGCGGTAACCCATACCCCAATTGTAAAAGCCTGTGTTCAGTTAGCCCCACTCCTAGAAAAAGGCCCTCCCATGCAGAGCTGTAGCTAGCTCCTTTTGCGCCCGAGGCAGGAACAGAAAATTCTGCCCCCCAACAGACGTGTGATGTCACCCGATGCCGAGCGTCATGTGACGTCATGCGCCCTGCCTCCAGGATGGCGGCGCACATACGCAGAATGCGCTGGTGGCCAAATCCAAAACAGCATTAAAATGTGTTTCGTTTGACGAAACTAATGAAAACATTTGTAGTTTCTGTTTATTTTGTCCGAAACAGATTTTTATTCTTTGCAAATGTCTAATATGTGTGCATGTGTGTGTGTGGGGGGCGGGGGGTAGGGGGGTTGTGCTTTTTTAATTTATTTGTTATTGTTACTTTTTTACTGTTGGGTGGGGGGGGCTTTGGGGAAATATCGGGGATCTAAACAGACCTCTGACATATCCCTTTTTTAATAGAAAAAGAAATTGGAGGACACAGAGTCCTCAATCTCTTTTTCTGCAGCCTCTGTTCTAAATAAGGGGAGAGCACTCAGTACCGAGGCTTCCCATTCATTCAGAAACTGGTGATAGTAAAATATTTACTATCATCCAGTTATCAATGGGTAGATGCCTCTTTAGTGAGTGCTTTCACCCATAGAGAAACTCATGAATGAACAGTAAGTGGTGTAAAGCACTTCCTGTTCATTCATAACTGGGGACACAGAGTACTATGTGTCCCCAGTTATTTACAAACACTGGAGTGATCAGCTGATCCGTCCAGTGTTTGCTCTGCCATCCTCTGCTCTGCCTTCCTGAGTGCTGAAGCCAGCGGGAAGGGGGGGTGAGGAGTGAGTGCTGAAGCCGTCGGGGGTGGGGGTAGGAGGGAGCGCTGTCACTCCAGGATGGCTGAGCGGTGGGGAGAGAAAGAGCTGCCAGATCCTGGCCGAGCGGTTCTCTCTCTCCTCACCGCTCGGCCATCCTGGATGACAGTTCCCTCCTCTGAGTCCCGCCGGCTGCAGCGTTCCATTTCTCACCAGATCCCAACTGCCTCTGCCCATACAGGTGGGGGAGAGCAGTGGGGATCCGAGGAGAAGCTGGAGCCTGTGTCACCCCTCTTCTACTTGCCGAGCCGTGACTGTCTTGGCCGCCTGGCACCCCTGTTGTCATGGCGCACTGTGCTTGCCATGGCAACAGGGTTGTGTGGGCGAAGCCAACTCGGCCCTGGCTGCGCCCCCTCTCAGCTATGCCTGAGGCGAGTGCCTCACTCGCCTCATGGTAGCTACGGCCCTGCTCCCGTGTTCAAAAAGAGTTTGAGGGCACCATATAATTGTCACCCTGAGTGGTTTGTGAGATCTAACACACAACATACAAACAATTAAAATAACCAAAGTGGCCTGTGTGGTGGCTCTCAATGAGCTGCAGTGATTGGCTGATGTGAGTGGTGTGGCAGGACCAGCATGATGGCCATTTATGGTCCTAGGATAATGTATTGTCCTAGGCTAAAACTCTGACACTTTGTGTAGCAGGACACATCCATCACCAGTTCTTCACAAGACGAATAATCTCTCATGAACAACATGTTTTTCGCTCTGATCTTCTTTCTCTATATTGACATTTCAGGATGTGACCTGCTTTCTTCAAGGAATTAACTCTGCGGGGACCACAATATTTGAAACAAGTTGTTTATACCGAGAGCCATATTGAGAACACGAGAGCACAACAAGACGTTAGAAGAGAGGGGGGTTCAATCTTAGAGTACATAAAGGTTTTTTTTACTGTGAGAGTAGTAAAATTGTGAAATTCTGTTTTCACAGGCAGTGGCATTGATAAATTCAAGAAGCTCCTTGATGAGTTTCTTCTTTCACTTTATACACAAGGATATGGGAAGTGTTAGAGTCATATACTGTATTTACAGACACACACACACACACGTTGAACTGGATGCACCCTTGTCTTTATTCAACCTCACCTACTATGTTACTATGTAATTCAGACTGATATAAAGATCTTGCAGAAGACTCCTCTTGTCCAATCAGGAGTGTGTAGGGAAAATAGATGATAAAAGAGGACAGGTGCCGGTGTCAGGTGGGTTTGCATGTTGCAGAGGACTTGGTGACAAGTAATCTTTATCCCTATTGTAAAGACCTGTGTTCAGTTGGATGTAGTCCCCACTCCTAGAAAAAGGCCATGCTGGTCAAGAAGAGCGTGGAGGCACCATGTAAGTGCCACCCTGGGTGTTTTGTGAGATCTAACACACAACAAACAAACACAATTAAAATAACCAAAGTGGTCTGTGGTGTGGTTCTCAACACGCTGCAGTGAGTGCTGTGGCAGGACCAGCATGCTGGCCAGTAATAGTCATAGGCTAATTTACCTTAAAGCCCAACTCCAGCCAAAACATGGGCAGATTGGTAAAAGAGGAAAACCTCTGTATTGTTTCTACCTGTTTGAAAGATTTTCCTTCACTTGCTCAGACTGTAACCAAACATTTGTCAGAAAAATCAGTATAGTTCAAAACCTTTGTTGGGTTATTATCACTGCCTGTGTATTTCTGTGCCAGGGAGGACCATTCCCCTCATTTCTTGCCCAGCTGTCACCAGGACAAGAAGTGAGCTGAAATCTACCAAATGAGTTCCAGGACAGCAATGAAAACATGACAGAAATATTCATCTTCCTTCAGTCTCTCCAAGATGAAAAAAAAGTACTTAGTTGTGCTGATGCTTCACGCTAAAGAATTTCAGCCTGAAGCACCAACACAAGCTGAAGGTGGGCTTACAGTAAACATAATTTACTTCAATTCAGCTGCAAATATTTTCTGAAATCCTGTGTACTGCCATATTTAAAAGCTAAACATTTAGGAGAAAATATGATACACACTGATAAAATTGTAACATTCACTCATGGAACACACCAGTCCTTATTTTCTTAGATCTCCGACAATCTGCTTATTCTTTCTGACATTTCTGGATTGTTAAAGGGAACAGTGCTACACAGTCCAGCATTGAATAACATCAGATAAAGGGGGTGCAGCTGCTGGTTACATTAGCTACAGAGAATGTCCTCTACACAGCCTGCACTTCCTTCCAGATATGGTCCTAGATTAATCATGGACTCTCCAGAGATGGCTAAAACTATGGCTTTGATTATGGTTTTTAAATGTTGTGATGTAGCGCTACCATTTTAACCCTGCTGTCCAATGTGGAAGCCAATAATTCTCTGGCAGGGACTTAATGCAAGAAGACCTTACTTGCGGTTGGTAAAATGGGACACAGAACTTAATGTGACACTAAAATCTTAAAAATGCAGGCAATCCGGTGAGGTGTCACCTAGGTGTGAACCTAGCCTTAGTTTACTAATTTGTAGTATATTATGGGAGTGAGCTTGGAACTTTCCAAAAGAACAAAATAAAAGAGATGCACAAGTCAGCATTTCATAAACTTCACCTTGCCAGTCAAGAATAACTTGCCACTGGATGTAGCATCCTCTCCTTTGAGCTTCCAATCCCACAAGAATTTGGTTGTTAAATTCCATCCTGCTAACCATTCACACTGGGAGGTTTTCTTGGCACAGCACAGTTACTGCTTATGGATAAATTACTGTTATGTGTAACTTACAACCAAAAACTGTTTTTTAAACAACATTTTAGCCCCTTATTACCTCTTGGTGAACCCTAGTTAAATTTTATGAACTCTTTCATTTACTTTTTCCATTAGTATTTTCTTTTTGTTGCTTGTATGTAAATGTTTTAAATTTGCATTACTTCGAGTTTGCAGCGCCACATAAAAAAAAAAAATTATTTGCACCAGAAACACGAGTCTAGTGCCTTTATAAAAGGGACACGTAGCAGAATAAAATGTGGAATTCACCCTAATTCGGTTTTTTTAACCCTAACATTTTAGCTAACTCTTCTTTTCAATAATTCTTTCACACCTTTCCCTTAGCCTTGTCCTGGTACTGCATAGACCTTGTGTTGTGATGGTGCACAGGGATCAGAACAGGGGAGTGGTGCACCTTAGTGGACTTGCTGTTCAATGTGATATATGCATATAGCTGGTGTTAAGGCCCATTCGCCGATCTGACATAAATGTACAGTATGTGGGAAGGCCTTAGGGAACGAAGGTATGCTTTAGTTCTCTTGGTTCTTGCTCAGGCACTTCCTGTCATAGGGTGACAGTTGTTTCCAAATGTGCATCTGCATTGTCATCACTTGCTTGCCTGATGAAGGGGATCCTGTGAGACCCCAAAACATTTTATAGAGTGTTCTACTTGCAACTAGTAGGTTAATAAACGCGTACTGAACTTGCTTTGTAGTGCACCCATTTTTGGAGCAGCGGCTCTGAGTGTGATGGGTACACGTTCTGCATTGTCACCCTGTCACATGCATCCCTGGTGAAGACTACAAGCAGACATGGTCAATCATTGTCACTGCCAGGAAGCTGATCCACAGCAATGATGTGCAGATGACACTGGAGTGAGTGCATGTAGATAGGAAGTAGCTGAAAGAGGCTGCAGGAGAGCATGTAAAAACAATGAAAAAAGGTCTACTTTACAACAAAACCATACATAAACTGAGCCTTTAAATAGGTTGGCGAATCTATGCTCGCCATTGAGAGGGGCACCATCAAGGTCACAGGGAAATTTCCGGGTCACAGCTACTGTATTATCAATGCACGTCACACATGAACGAGCTTCTGAAAATATGAATAGGTTGGGGGAAGAATTTAAAGTACAATTAGACCCAGGCATCCGTATACAGTTGCCAAAATGCTGATGCATTATACGAAATGCAAAATACATGAGCTAGTGAATGAATGAAAAAAAAAATGATATTCCTAGAGAGAGCAAATTGCCAGGGTGACAAGAAGCTTCACTGGCTCATTAGTTACATAAAAAATGCAATGCAGTGACCTTCATTACTCTCTCTCTCCAGATGGCAAAGCAAGAATAAATCCTGCTCTATGAAATGTCTGTGAATGTGAGTAAGATTGAGGCAAGGATACAGACAGGGGAAAGGTTTGAGGGATGCAGGGCAAAAAAAGAGACCCACAGCCTGGGGGCAATTGGTGAGCAAGGCCCAACAGTGTGTGTGATACAAAATAACCAGCCTAGGGGTAAGGGCAGGGTGGTAAACCCTTCACCCCTCAATTGTGGGTGCCCCACCCACTTGGGGGATGACACCGGTGCACCCTGCACTCACGATACAATGATACAGAGTATTAGCAGTGCTCTCGGCATCTCTGAGGAACGCCAATGCCGGAATAAAGGAAGAGGACCGTGTACAACGTTACTGGGCAGAAGACATTTGAAAAAATGTGTGTATGTCTGGGTAGGAGGGGGGAGGAGTATGCGAGCTGGCGGTGAAGTGAATGGAACTGGGCTTTAAATATAACCTGCCACCAATTTAAAACAATTGCAGGTAAAAGTACAGACGAGTCTTTTATTTTAAATGCTTGCTTCCAGTGTTTTTCCCTTCAAAAAATGATTTTTTTAAATTCACTTGTGCCATTGAACTTGCTAGAAAAATTAACTACTCAAGGAGAGTCAGTTCCCTAACACAGCCCCTCTTTCCTTGTATGTCATAGCCCACTCTTCTTTATACATAGCCCTGTCCTCTCTGTGCTGGCCCAGCTCCTCCACCCCTCCAACAGAGGGAGACTTTTGCAGTTAAATAATATGCAATACATTTATTAAATGCACATACACCGATTATCTATAACATTATGATGACTTAGAGGTTAAGTGCATAACACTGATTATCTCGTTACAATGGCACCTGGAAGTAGGTGGCAAGTATTAGGCAGCAAGTGAACATTTTGTCCCTGAAGTCGATGTGTTGGGAGCACAAAAAATGGGCAAGTGTAAGGATTTGAGTGACTTTGACAAGGACGAAATTGTGATGGCTAGACAACACATAGGTTAGAGCAACTCTAAAACGGCAGCTCTTGTGGGATGTTCCTGGTCTGCAGGTGAACCAGTTACCAGGCGACAGGGTCATAGATGGCCAAGGCTGGCCTATGTAGTCCGATCGAACAGAAGAGCTACTGTAGCTCAAATTAAAAAGTTAATGCTGGTTCCGATAGAAAGGTGTCTGAACACATAGAGCATCACAGTTTGTTGCGCATAGGGTTGTATAGCCACAGATTGGTCAAGATGACATGCTGACCCGTGTCCACCCGCCAAAAGCACCTACAATGGGCATGTGAGCATCAGAACTGGACCACGGAGCAATGGAAGAAGGTGGCCTGGTCTGATGAATGATGTTTTCTTTTACATCATGTGGATAGCATGTGTGTCACTTACCTGGGGAAGAGATGGCATCAGGATGCACTGTGGGTAGAAGACAAGCCGGCAGATACTGTAAGCAATGCTTTAGTGTGA
The DNA here is from genome assembly GCF_000935625.1 of Nanorana parkeri. Classification (NCBI taxonomy): domain Eukaryota; kingdom Metazoa; phylum Chordata; class Amphibia; order Anura; family Dicroglossidae; genus Nanorana; species Nanorana parkeri. The sequence goes on from NW_017307347.1 coordinate 444,303, forward strand.
AACCTTGGGTCATGCTATGCATATGGATGTTACTTTGACACGTACCACCACCTAAACGTTGTTGCTGATCAAGTGCACCCCTTTTTGGAAACACCATTCCCTAATGGCAGTGGCCTCTTTCAGTAGGATAATGTACCCTGTCACACTGCAAATATGGTTTAAGAATGGTTTGAGGAAGACAACAATGAGTTTGAGATGTTGACTTGGCCACCAAATTCTCCAGATCTCAATCCAATCGAGCATCTGTCAGATGTGCTGGAAAAACAAGTTCAATTCATGGTGGCCACACCTCACAACTTGCAGGACTTAAAGGATCTGCTACTGACAGCTTGGTTCCAGATACCACATCATACCTTCAGAGGTCTTGTGGAGACCATAGCTCAATGGGTCAGGGCTGTTTTGGTGCCAAAAGGGTGACTTACTAAATGTTAGGTGGGAGATCATAATGTCATTTTGTATATCATACACATGACTTTAATAAACTCACTTACATTAATTTGGGATTAAATTGAAAACATTGGAGCCATGTCAGAAACAAGCAACCAGGCTGTACGCTATGTGATCTCCAGTTGATATTTTACATTGTGACCCCTGAGATGTTTAGCTCTACCCCCAGGAAGCCAGTGGGATTTCTAGCTACATTATTGGCCATCTTTCTTTACACCGTGCTCTCACACTGAACCAGAAACATCCACAGAGCCTCCTCCAGCTCTTCTCTATTACATAGCAAATTACCAGCAGGCATGGTCAGTGGATATTTTCCAGTGTTAATAGACTAATGCATGTCTAATGTAGCATGAAATGCCTAAATAACACTGGAAACTGCAAGGATAAACACATTTGCACACGTACACCCAATTGTGGCTTGATTTCATACAAACTATGTCTTGTCTCATGAAAGTGACCCTAACGGTAAAAGTATTTAGCCGTTCTCCACAAATATTTTTCACTAAAACCATGGGGTTGATATTCACTTGGCTTAGAAAATTAGGTGAATCTATGTGCTCTTTGTATACCTGATTACGTGCAAGTTAAATAAAATGATAACATTTTATAATCTATATTTTAGACCTGAAAATTACCTTAAGATGATCCTTCAGCTCGCTTCCGTTGTGGGAGCCCTTCAGTCGCCCTTCGGAAGGGCTGCTGTACGGGCTATTCACTATAGCCCGTACAGCAGCAGAAGCTGACTGAGCCGAAGTGACAGCCAAAGCGGGCAAATGACAGCTGGGCAGAGACAGCCGTGATCTCACGGCTGGCTCCACCCAAATGACCTGGGGATGCTGAACTGTCATTAAACAATAACAACTGGACGGAGCTGGCCGTGACGTCATGGCCGGCTCCGCCCAGTTGTTATTCATTGGCCGGGACCTGCTAGGAGACACCAATAGAAAACAGTTGAGCGGCGCCAGCTGTCATTGTTAGCTCCGCCCAAATGTTTTTTTCTATTGTTTTTTGTTTTTTTTAAATCTGTATTTTTAAATTTTACTATTTATTTGCATTTTTTGTATTAAAAAAAATTCCAACCTTTTTTTTTTTTTTCTGACTATTTTCATTGATTTTCTATTCTGCTTGGTACCTTGGAGTTACCGAGCAGAATAGCTAAGCCGAATGCCGCTCGGAGATTTAAAAGGTGAGGCTGTGCTGATTACATAGATTCCCAATGTGTCGAGTAAATAGATACCCAACATGCCAAGTTTATAAATTGTGTGTGCCCATGAAATGGCGTAAAAATATGGTACCCTAAATTGTCTATAGGTGACACTACAAAAACGTGTACAGGTCAGCAATTTAGAGATAACCATGAATATTGTCTCTAGAATGATTGCTCTTACGTTGACACACATAGCGCTACCTAATATGTGTGACCTTATGGTCGTTTTGGTATGTAGGACGTTTGTTTGCGTTAGTATGCGCATATTTGAGGGGACGGGGGACTTTAACATTTTGGGGGGGAGTTTTTAAATTTATTTTAGTTCACTTTATTTAAACATTTTCTTTTTTACTTAACCTCATTGCTATCAAATAGGGGGGCTTGCAAGCCTTTTGCATGGGCAAAGCAATAAACAGGTGTGATCATTAAATATGCTGACCACTGTGCTTATGGTTTTCCCAGGCAAGTCCTAGGTAGCCATCCATCAAAAGATCAATCAGCTTTAATCTGACTTCCTTAACTCAACTTTGACCCCCATCCACGCTAAAAATGCTTCCTTGCCAGGTATTGTATTCTGACAGCCAGCACGTGCAACTGTTGCTGCCCCCATGTGTATATATTATTACAAAAAATGGTTGGCCAACCTGGATTTAGCTAAGCAAATTGGTAAGAGCTTTCCATTGGATAAATCTCATGATCTGGGGTTGCTTCAGTTGGTCAGGTCCAGGTTCAGCAATGTTATGTCCCCAAAAAAATGAGGTCAGCTGCCTACCTGAATATACTGAATGACCAGGTTATTCCATCAACCGATTTTTTTCTCCCTTGATGGCACATTGGGCAGATGACAATGTCAGGATTGGTTCAGGGAGCATGAAACATTTTTTTCACAAATGGATTGGCCACCACAGAGTCCAGACCCTAACCCCATTGATCTTTGGGATGTGCTGGAGAAGACTTTACGCAGTGCTCCGACTCTCCCATCATCATTACAAGATCTCCGTAGAAACTTAATGGAACTCTGGATGGAAATAAATGTTGTAACATTGCATAAGCTTATGGAATCGATGCCATGGTAAATGTGTATCCTAATCAAAGCTGAAGGCGATCCAATGAAATACTAGATCGAGTGATTTGTTTTGGTCAGGCAGTGCACATAGAAACTTGTTTTTTTTTAAATATTAACATTAATAACTTTATTTATTCTATTCTTATTATTCTGTTTTTAAGTACATGCCATGACTTATGTGATACATGATTGACTCACTCAGGGTACCTAGATCCTGCCTACTGTGCCTCATGGTCGCAGTCTGATCTTTTACAGATGCATCTGCTGTAAAAAACACTGATCCTAAAAAAATTTGATTTATAAATAAAGAATAAAAAAAACAAAAAAAACTTGATTTACCTTAAGGCCTCATTTACACTGACGCGCATATACGTGTGTATTGTCCCATGTGCAGCATATGCAAAAAATAGCTCCATACACATAGCTGCGTATGGAGCCGTATATTTGCATAGCGTAAAAATGCGCAAAAACAGAATGGAGCCGAGATGCGTCCGTATTTCTGCGTATTTTACACGCATACACGTACAGGTCATTAAAATTTCTATTCCGAATGATGCATTCTGGGATTGCATATAGTGCACGCATATACGCACGTACGCGCGTATATGTGTATACGTACGTGCGTAAATGCGCATATATACCCAATATACAATTTTGCTCTTGCGTTGTGTGTGAATGAGGCCTTAGCTGTACTATTTTACACGTACAGTATATCTAAAAATCACTGGAAAAAAACAATTACACATGTAGAAATGGAAATCCAGAATTCCTGAGTGTATAAATAGGCCCATTAGTGTCATGTAGCTGCTGCTGAAGAAACTATACAAGCGGTATTCACCGGAGATGTCACAGGGACCTGAATGATGTGACAAAATATAGGCTGCGCTGATATAAATGGAAAAATTGCACGACAATGGAGAAATTGGTTCCATTTGTCAAGAAGGCGAGCAATACTGACACAATGACACTGTTTATTATGGCTTCTGCGACTGTCATATGAGTGTACTGCTGTTCTGTGACACAAATGTATCACGGCTACCGCATCTTATTTTTAAAGCACAGGATGTGAATAGACTGGAGATGTCACACTACAAGCATATCTCAATTGTCAATTTGTTAGCCTGGCTTGTGGTGTCGGCATGCTGATGAGAAGGCAAAAGTGAACTTTGCCCTTTTAAAGGCCCACGATAGCGAAAAAATATTGTATTTCGGTAGTTGTGTGGGGTTAGTACCTGTAAGGGTAGTATGATTTTTATTTTTATTTCATATGCCTTTATTGACTTTTTTCTCCATATTTACATGTAAACCACTGTCCAGCAAGAGTGACAACTACAGGGGTTTGGACAAAGCATTTAACATGTATGGCAGGGGAGCACTGGGGTGGAAGTAAGGGGGGCATTTTTCCCAGCGCCAGTACTAACAAAGATATGTTGGACTGTTGGCCCTGAGTAGAGATACTTTAACATCCAAACTTCAATTAGAGTAGGACACAGAGTTAGTGACAAACGGTGGGCATTATATAACTACCTCTCGGTCACAGAGTCTGCAGCATCAAAAGGAAGTCTTTCAGCAAGCGTAACAAAAGAAAAATGGCAACCACTCTGATCAATCTATAACTGGCTTTTAAAGGAGAACTATGACATGAGTGATTTCCACTCACCTCATAGTTCTAAGCCGACCTGTGACAATGAGACTGTCACAGGTCGGCTAAGTAGATCGAGAGGTGAGGGAAAACATACAGGGTTCCCTCACCTCTCGATCCTGTCACGGCTCTCTGCCGTGGCAGGGGAGGGGCTGTATTCCCCCCTCCCCGCTCCGATCTGCCAGCGCTGACTGGCGGAACGGACGGGGGAGTGGGCGGGTACAGCTGGCTCTGCCTCTAGGTAGGCAGAGCCAGCTGTCACTAACGCAGCTGGGCGGATCCCGTCATCTAAGTCGGGATCCGCTCCAGGTGCGGCGTCTCAGTATACCGCGAGCTGTAGCTCGCGGTATACTGAGCTTAGGGTAACGGGAGGACGCTAGTTTGTGTCCTCCCGTTACCCTAAGGAGAACTATGGGGAAAAACACTGACCCCATAGTTCTCCTTTAAAGTAAATCTTCCAGCACCAGCAACCTTTGATGTTATGTGACCGAATGCCAAAAAAAACCCCACAAAGGAAACTTAGAAGAAGAGCTCTCACCATGCATCATGCTTAGCCCATGCTTGGGGGTGCGGTGGAGGGCGGATACATTTGTTGTCAACATATTGTCGCAATTGCCTTTTTTTTACCCCTATTTTTTCAGGATTGCACATTTGCCACATATGGGTAACAAACAATCATGACAATAATTGGGTAATAAATGGGCAATTGTGATGTCACGCTTACAAAAAAACTGAAAATCATGAAAAACAAATGTTTGCAGGCATAATGTGTCAATTACCCAGTTTTTAGCCAATTATTGCCACGGTTGTTTGTTGCCCATATGCTGTCACAATTGCCCATGTGTTGCATGCATAATGTTGAAATTGCCCTTTTGTTTCCCACATACTGTCACAATTGGTTGTTTGCTGTCGACGTATTGTAATATTTGCCCACTTGCTGCTTACATATTGTAACAATTGTGTTTTGCCTGTGTATTGTACACAATTGCCCATTTGTGGTCCATGTATTATCAGGGAACCATATTACTATAATTTAGGCCCCTGCAGGCCTGTTACTATCATATCACACCACAATGATCCCCGTGTTTCACCACAATAAACTACATGAACTGCTATTAAACCCTTTTTTTTGTTCTTACACACATAATTATATATACAACATTCAGGTAAAGAAATCTCCATGGTCTCTTTTTTCTACCCATTATTAGTATTTATTTAATTTCATGAATATTACTGAAACTAATTTTGATGTATAGGGGTTGTTACAAAATAATAAAATAATTTGCCCAAGGTCTCATGCTAGCTAGGTACATCAATGGGAGGGAGGATTATTCTTATGTGAAGTAGATGGACATGTTGTGAACTATACCTACTCACAATCAATGAACAGTTGTAGATTTCCATCACCTCCGGTTGACCTGTTTTACCGACCACGTCTTGTTTTTCCACAATAAGCAATAAATTCTCCAGTCTATAGCTGACACAGAGAACCCAGTGGACCAGATCGGTTTCCATGGCTCAAGAAGAAGCGGCAAGGCCAGGCCACAGAAGCCTCGAGAGGACTGAATAGCCTGGCGCTGGAAGTAACCTGTACAGAATAATGAATGACTTTTAGTGCTTCCCCAGTCATCATTGACTAGAGAGGAAGGGACCCCCCTTACTCTCCATTCAGTCCACAATGAAGACTTTGTAATGCAGCCAAGATAGAATCAGAACTAGCACAAACTCTGTACAGGGGAATCTGCCAGCAGAAAGTTATTTTGTGAACTCTACCAGGAAAACAGCAACGGCAGCATAGGAAATAAAACTTCCTGTTTGGATGTTAAAGTACAACCCCAACATTATTTATAAACAAAAAACACTGCTTAGGTCTTCTACACGTATTTCAATGATTAAAAATGAAGGGGGACAAAATTCCACAGACCGGATAAGGCCACCGCAGAGTTTGTTAATCAGTGTAGCTAACCACTGATACACAGTACTGTCCCTAGAATATTCGCCGCCTGAGGCGGGGTGGCGGCCAGCGTACTGGCGTCACCAGTAATGGGTGGGACACCAACCAAAGCATCCTGCTCAGCTCCTAGCAACCAGTGGCATCACTGGTTGCCAAGAGCTGGGCGGGACTCCAGCCAAAGCTTCCTGCTCAGCTCCTGGCAACCAGGGCTATCACTGTTTGCTAGTAGCCGAGTGGAACTCCAGCCAGAGCATCCCAGGTTGCTAAGTGATGGGCGGGAGATGTGCATGACCCTTACACATCTCCTTGCCCAGCTTATGGCAACTTGGGATGCTCTGGCCAGAAAGGGGGTGTCAGGCACACTGCAAACATGTTGGTCTTCCTGCTGCCCCCCCATGTGACCCAAAGTGATGCCACCCGAGGCAACAGCTTCAGGTTGCCTCAATGTAGAGACAGCCATGCTGTAATGCCTGTTTCTTCTGAGACCCATTTGAGCACCCATGGGCAAAGAAAGGAAACACATCTACCAAGACTGTACAGAGTTCTTACAGCAAACAACTTCCAGTGCAGTGAGGGACAGTTTTTGAAGCTAATTATTAGGGATCAGGAAATGCGAGAGATAGCATAATAAAACAGCAGAAAATGTAAATAAGCGCATTGTGTGATTTACAACATCAGCTGTAATTACTAGATTTTTCCCAAAATATGTGCTTGCTTGCACTCCAAAGAGGATCTAAATGGTGGAAACTGTACCAAAAATAAATGATTGCATATGTCTTTTCAAGGCTGGGGTGATGCTTTACGTTCCATTTTCCAGTTTTCCCAGTTTCTGCTCTACTCCTGTTGTAAAAGCCTGGCGATTACAGTGCTCAGTAGCTCAAGCTGAAATTTATGTACATGTTGAATAAATCAGAGAAGATATCCTTTCCCTTCTGTTCTCTCTCCTTCCCTTCAGACAGCTTCAGAGAAAGCCTGCCTGAAGTGGGCAGCTTTTACTGGCTTCTCTGTTTAGATAAAATACTCTGTGAATCCTTTGTCATGTATTATATGTTTATTTGTAAAGCAAAGATTATATTTACAGTAAAAACTGAAAACCAACATAAAACATTTGTTTACAGAGTTTTGAACAAACCAGGTTTGAATTAAATTGATCCAAAATAATTATAATTGTTCCTTTAATGTAAACAATCTTATTATTGTATCGTTAGTCCTGTTGACAAATTGCACAGGTTCATCAAGTTCAACCAATAGAAAAAAAAAATCAAAAACCTCCATATTCAGAATTTTAAAGTGACACAAGACCCAGGAGGTCAATCTAAAAAATGCATTCAAATACCCTAACTATGAACAAAAATGTATCTTATTTGTGTATCACTGGTCTGTAGATCCTCAAATCATCTCTGAATTGGTACTGACACTGTCCTTCCTTCTGGAGGGGGGATACTTTTGTTCCCCATGGCCTCTATGTGTTGTAAAGTAGTCACCGCTCCAGGCTCACTCCTGTGATGGACTACAATCTCAATACAAATGAGTAAACTAAATGTGAAATTGTAGTCGGCTTCCCTGAACTTCCTGTCCAGTACTGGATCACAAGGGACAGAGCAGTCTTCAGCAGCTGTCCATCTACTAGCTTGGAGAAAGGAGGAGAGGGGAGCAGGGGAGTGCATTACCTTGTTCTGCTTGCGTGTTTGTGGAGACACACATAGCTTGCTAGCACACACAAGGGTGGTTTCAAAGGACCCTGCAATGGAGAGGAGCCATCCTAAGAAAAAAGATATCAGGACCAGTGCTCAGGGGACCAGCTGATTCTGCAGGAAGCTAAAACTTTAATAAGCAACATCCATTGTAAGTGATTTAACCCGTTTGAAAACATTTTGGCTTTAATATCACTTTGGTAGTCATGTGATCTAGACTACTAGAAGTTTTTATTTTTGGCAAACAAGGGGTACTTTTGTAAACCTAATGTGATTTGGTGATGCTGACATGAGTCCTCCTGATGAAATGTGAACTTAAAGTGACATTAAAGGATATTTTTTCCCCTCCCCCATGTCAATGTCAGCACTTACCTTACCTGATGTCTCTTAATCCGATCTTCTTCTTTCCTGATGTTTTCATCTGTCCCTCCAGCGGTGCGGCGGCTCTCCGATCAAGCGCTGACTCCTCTGTCATTGCTGGCACTTCCGATCCCGCGGTGTCTGCATGCGGGTGCACGCGTCCATAGACTTACATTGCGTCTCTGCTCGTCTCCTGGTCGAGAATGGGAACTGCGCATGCGCCCGCCCCAAGATGCTTTGTGGCCGCCCGAGCAGTTTCATTTGCTCGGCCGGGAGCGCGCAGCGAAAACAAGGTAAGTTTAAAACGCTGTTAAAGCAGGTTTTTTTTTTTTTTTTTACTTTTTGCCTATATCTACTGCTTGCTAGCAGTAGATATAGGCAAAAATACCGGAGGGTTTAGAACCCCTTTAATTGGCAGGTCCACGGTCCTGAGCCTAATCCCTGAACCTGACCTGGACCATAACAAAAAATTAAAATGATTACTATGCTGCCGGTGTCAGTGGGATTGATTGACTAAAGGAGTGAACGACAATAAGGTGAACCTCAAAAATTGTTTGCGCCAAAAGACCAAATAAATCTGAGCTGAAACTTTGGGCTCTGATACCTTCTGAGGATGCTGCGAAGCCTTCAATGTGTGAACATCTCTTTCATTGTAATTAAAAGGCTCAAAAAAGTTGAACTTTCCCAGCTCGGAAATAAAGTTAGCGTGCTGCAGAGGTGACACCATTCCCTTTGACAACCTGGCACAGTACAATTTCATGGGAACAATGGGGACTACTAAATATAACGCAGCCGGCTGACAGAACTGGTACATCTTGTTTTTTGACTTGTTCTCAGCACAATGTACCCACTAACAAGCCTTTCACTGAAATCTATTTTGTGTGACTGTTTGGAGGGAAACAAGATCCGGGAAAAAAAAAAAAAATTAAACCAATAAACGGTGCGTGACTAAATGATATAACTGCATTCAGGAATAAAAGTCATCCCTGAAATGATTACATTATCTTTGTTTTGTTAATTGAATTAGAGCCCAAAAAATTCCATAGAACTAATTCAATATGCGGACCTACTGCCATGAATAGGCAATATGTTGCTGGATACAGCCCATGGAAACCATGCCAATAGCCCAGGATATTTCGCCGGACATCTCCATGTGATGATTTGTATATTGAGTTTATATCTTGCCTTTCTATTATTAAGATGGCCCATAAATAAATCATATTGTAGCCCCCATCATCTTTTGTGAGGTGGCTACTAGAAATCTAGTGATTGCCAGGGCTGTAGTTAGTCTGGCTGAATTATAGTTGGCATTTATGTGGTTAATTCCAGGTGTCTGGAATTGGTTGTACCCAGTGCCGTCACAAGGGGGGTGCAGCCCGCACCCGGGTGACACCATTGGAGGGGTGACACCAAAAGGACTTACAGTCATTTTGGTGTCACCCCCCTCTGAAAAGTTGGACGCTCGGTCATGGACCGAACGCCCGACAGTATCAGGAGAGAGGAGGGGACCCGGCGGCATACCTTATCCCGCCGGGTGATTGTCCCCTCCTCTCTCTGCCGGCGTCCATCACCAAGATGGCCGCCGGCAGGTATCAGAAGACTGCCGCGCGTGCGCGATGACGTCATCGCGCACGGTGACATCTCGGCGGGGTGACACTTGGTTACCGCTCCGGGTGCCACCCAGCCTCGGGACGCACCTGGTTGTACCTACCTGAGTGGAGTGTGACTCTACTGTAGTGTGGGACAGCCAATGAGGGGCACTGTGAGTGTGTGTGCAATTCATCAGCCAATCACTGGGTCTCTCTCAACCAGTGTTGCTAACTGGGTAAGTGCATATATACTTGAGGGAATTGCCATGTTCAGTCTAGTCCTGTGCCAGCCATGGGTTAGTCCAGGTTGGGGAGCTTTGCAGCCTGCTTCCCCAGCTAGGCCTGAGGCCTGGGGGTGGAGATGCTGGAGTGCAGGAAGTGTTTCGCTGGGCTTCGAGTATGAAGGAGAACTGTGCTGTTGTCAGTGAGGAGAACCAGGAAAGTTGGGGCTGCTAGAGGTGCCCAAGACATAGTGGACCTCAGGAGCATGTCCGGTGTCTCTCCTGCTGAGGACTGAGCTCATCTGCTGCTCAAATACCTATTCAACTGTGCTACCAATGGATCTACACTGAGATGCTGGATTCTATGTCTGTTCTACCCAAGATGTCTAGGATCCCTATATCCTCTCTCCCCAGTGTGAAGATGTTAATACAGTTCTTCAGCATTGTACTTTAGGCCTGGATATCAGTTTTGTGGGCAAAAGAAGAGGGCGGTTAAATGCCAATGGGGCAACTGAAGACCAAATCCCCTAGACCAGTGGTGACGAACCTTGGCACTCCAGCTGTGCCAAAATTACAAATCCCAACATGCATCTGCCTCTGGGAGTTATGTCTGTGGTTGTCAGAGCCTTGCAATGCCTCATGGGACTTGTAGTTCCAAACAGCTGGAGTGCCAAGGTTCGCCACCACTGCCCTAGACCCTTGGTTCTCAACTGGTGGGTCGTGTTTCTCAGCCTCCCCCTAGTGCAGTTTTTTCACTTAACTTTATTACTATCACACAGGAGCTAACAAACCCCTGTGTGATAGCATTTGGAGGTGACCGGTTCTCTTTATTGAACCTGTCACCTTCAATATAGGAGTTTGAGCCCAGTACCGTGCTGGCTTTGCTGCCCCTCTACTCCCTGCTGCCCCCAGGCCAGGCCTCAGTGGCCTTGTGGGAAATTCGACCCTGATTGCAATATATACAAACCAAGAATCCCTGCTTTTATGCAAAGGTTTGCTAGAAACATGTATGGGTGTATAGCACTAGGGTTGCCACCTTTTCTTCAAGCGAAACCCGAACACTCTAGCGGCGCGTGGACATTTGTTTGGTAGAATGAGTGGTGGCTTATTTATATGTAAATATTGCGACCCATTCATATGTAATACCACAGTTGAGACTATTGTCAGTGGGGGGCCAGTAGCCCCTATCTTAATTTTGGTTGCCACTGTCTGCCTGACATCTTGTGTCCGGGTTTCTGCTGCCATGAAACCCGGACACAGCATTCAAAACCCGTACTGTCCGTGTGAATCCTGGACAGGTGGCAACCCTAATCAGCGCTGTTGATGACTTGTGATACTTTGACAACTACTCGGTCATGCAATACTGTACCGAAACTCCTTTTGTATCTAATTATTTTTAGACATTCTTTCTGCTGGAGGTGTCTAATAGTCACTGGGATATGAAGCAAATAAAATGCCAGGACAGTGCGATAACCTCCAAAATAACCCCTTTTTTGGAAAGTAGACACCCCAAGCTGGTCAGATTTTTCTGGTCACAATTTTTGGGTAAGATAAAAACATGCCAGCATTGAGGGGGTTAAAACATGAAGCTTGGTAATGGTGCACTAGATACATTAAAAAGAATTAGCAGTCATTTGCAATGCGAATCTCTTTGTACGTTTGTTCTCTGTGAACGGATGCACAAAACAAATTTTGTTCATTTGTATGTTATGTATGTAATTGGGATGCACCTTTATATTTCTGTACTCGCTGATACTGAGTAGCATTAACGGGACTTCCGCTAGCATGGAGCCGGCTTCCCGGCCAATCAGCATGGAGCCAGCCAAACAACATTGAGCCGGCTTCGCGGCCAATCCAGAAGCCAGGCGGCGAGTCATTACTGACTCCATGTTCCCTCGCAGCAGTGCCAGTCAGAAGAAATCTCCCTCTGACCGGAAGTTCTGGTACTGTACTGGGGGTAAGTATCTGAGCATTTGGGCGAGTACAAGTACCAGTATCTGTATTGGTGCATCCCTAATACAGCGGTACCTCGGTTCACGAGCGCTTTTGTTCGTGAACAATTCGGTTTGCAAACAGGAAGTTCGGCAGAATTTTGCCTCCGTTCTCGAACTCCGCTTCGGGTGACGAAGACACAATCGCAGCCATTTTACCTGCTCTGACACATGTACATGGCTTCCTCTAGTCGAGATCGCGGTGTGATCACAGTTCGACTCGGTTCACGACCAAATTGGTGCGCAACCAGAATCGCGGAACAAATTAAGTTTGTGAAGCGAGGTACCACTGTATGTCATTTTGAATGTCATCGTGCAATACTACATTATGGCCAGTAGATGGAGCTGAGGAGCACAGGAAAGAAGTATTTATTTTCTCTGTTCCTCAGCTCCATCTAGTGGACATAAGGTGGTATTTTACATATAATACCTTTGAATTGGAAAGAAAATGTACTAAAAACATTTATTTGGGCTCCATTTACACAGGACGAACATTCATTACGTTTTCCGAATTTCCCCCCCACCCAAAAAAAAAATTTTGATAAATACACCCATTTATGTACAGGTCATAGACAAAGGGAGGAGGAGGAGGTGAAGGGGGTTAATGTACAGGTCACATGCAGCAGAAAAATGTGTAATTTTTAAACGGCGTCCCACTTTGGTAAAGCTGCCGTCTGCCCATTTATGTAAAACTGGCAGACGATAAGTGGCTAATGTACCTAGAAAAACTTAAGGTGTATCTAAACTAGGGTTGCCACCTTTTCTTCATGCAAAACCCGAACACTCTGGTGACGCACAGGCATTTTTTTGGGAGAATGAGTAGATAGCGGCTCCCGGCTGCCTGGGAGAGAAACATTATCTCCCAGAAAGGTTTACTCTGCTCGATCTACCAAGGTAAACCTTTCCTGTGATTTTTTGTTTTGTTTTTTCTTCTGACATCGGGAGCCGCCGTCAGTCAGAGGAAAAAAAAAAAAAGCATACGAATGAATAGCTAGATTGCTATTGGCTATTTCACTTTGCAATAGCCAATAGCAGATTAGCTATTGCACCCGCCCACTGCTGCTGTCAATCAGCAGAGGGGAACCTCGGACGGATATGTGGTTCCTGGGCTTGCAGGATGGCATCCAGAGGGCACTACGGGCGTGGAGGTGCGTCCAAGGGTGAGGGCTCCCCCTTGTTGCTGTGGCGGGTTCAGCAGAGAGAGAGGTCAGAAATAGGTGTAGGAGGTCTCTGCTGTTACTTCCCAATGTTGTCCCTGAGTCGGTGGGTTGCGGCTAGGGGCCAGTGGTTTAAGGGGGTAAGCAGAGATCTTCGGTGGTTGAGTAAGTGGTGCCTGCGCAGACCTCACGCCAAAGAATAGGTTACAGAGAAATTGTTGTTTATGGTGATAATTAATGTTTGAACTGAAATTATATATTTAAAGATATTTTATAATAAACGGCTGCTACAGCCATTTTATATCCAACCTGGTGTGGTCCATTATTTAAGGTGGGCATGGGTCATGGAGGGGTTAAGGGTTGTAGTCAGCAGTGGGTGGTTGGGTCATAGGACGGCTGTGCCTTACCCTGTCATGCTCATTAAATAATTGGGAAATGGGTATGCAGTATTGATTATTGTGACATTCATTTGTATGCAAGATGAACCTTCCATGCAAACAAGGAATCGGGTATTATTTAGACATGATTGCACCAACTCTTTACCTTTCACATTGTAATGTACAGTACTGTATGTGGCCTTGTGTCTCTATCATTGTAGTACAGCGAGTGATGCAGCAATGGCCACTGACAGCAGCCCTCATACACTCACAGGACCCTCTCCGACACACTGGACCTAGTCTGCTCCATAAGTAATTGACAGCACAAAATACATACTTACCCGGGATCCACTTTACTATGACAGCTGGATGCGTGCGTGATCTGTCATGCAGCTCATAATGTGCAAATAAGCCGCAGCATGCTGCTGAAAATTATACGTACAATCATGTTTGGAAAGAAGATTATGCTTCGGAAAGCAGAAGGGAACCTGAAGGGAAGTAAAGCTTCCATTGCTGATGTCCTTCTGAAAATGCCAGTGGCCCTGCTTTCGCTCTCTCCTGTACTTACCGAGTCACTGATCTGAAACAAGCATGCAGCCAGTGAAATCGGAGCATAGTTAAAACTTCTGGTCTGCGTAGTTTTTTTTCAGGGTCAATGACTCCAAAAGCGAGCCCCGGATCAGCATGTCAGCCAAGCAGCTAGCATTTTCAGAAGTTCCCTTCTTTTGTAGAAGAGCAACAAGTGAAATTGAAAAACACGGAGAATGGGGGTGCAGGTATTTAAAGCATATTAATCTGTAAAACGTTTTACCTTACTCTGTAATTGCAGTTTGCCCATTTGTTGCCCGCATATTGTCATAATTGGTTGTATTCTGCCCACATATTATAACAATTTCCTGTCTGTTGCCTGAAAATTGGCTAAATTGGCCATCTGCTACCTGCATAATGTCACATTTGCCATTTGTTGCCCATATAGTGTAACGGTTGCCTATTTGTCGCCAGCATGTTGTCACAGTTGGAAGTTTGCTGCCTGTATATTATTGTATTATTATTAGGGATGCACCGATACCACTTTTTTAAGACCGAGTACGAGTACCGATACTTTTGATCAAGTACTCGCCGATACCAATTACCGATACTTTTTCTTAAAGGGACAGGTCACATTTTTTCTAAAGCAATACAAACTAATGCTTTAAGGTAACTTTCTTAATATTATGATTCATGAGATGTTCGAGGGAGCATGACGCCGGCTTCCCAGCCAATCGGAATGCCGGACGCTGTGTCATTGCACGCTACCCGGCTTCCTG
Organism: Nanorana parkeri; assembly: GCF_000935625.1. Taxonomy (NCBI): domain Eukaryota; kingdom Metazoa; phylum Chordata; class Amphibia; order Anura; family Dicroglossidae; genus Nanorana; species Nanorana parkeri. Next base: position 459,315 of record NW_017307347.1, read on the forward strand.
ATTGGCCGGGAAGTCGGCTCTATGCTCTCTCATCACAAGTGACGAGAGAGCATGGAGCCGTTTCCTGGCCAATCAGGAAACCGGGCAGCGTGTAATGATTCGCTACCCGGCTTCCTGATACTGGAAGTACTCGTGCTAGGTATCGGAGCATTTGGGCGAGTACGAGTACTCACCCAAATACTCGGTATCGGCACTGATACCGATACTAGTATCAGTATCGGTGCATCCCTAATTATTATGATTTCCCATTTGCTACCCACATATTGTCAGAGTTGCCCGTTTTCAATCACTGTCAATTAAAATACATGCACCTGGATGGTGAATGTGAGATACACTGCCTTATAGTGAAGACTGAACAAGGACCTTCATGACAGGATCACCTGATATTTTTTAGAAAGAGGCAGATTGAAAACCACTTTTAAAAAGACTGATATACATGAAGTTCAGCCGCACATCTTCTGCAAAACAAAAACCCTTCGCAATTATATTCAGTGTTACCGCCATGGATGGAAAAATCCTTAATCATGACTAAATCTGGAGATTTCTGATTTTTTTTTAAGTGAAATGCATTGGCGTTTATGTGGATAGTGAAATGATATTGCTTTTTTTTTCAAGGGTACAATGAGCTTTAAAAGGCTGATGAAGGTTGCAGAAGCTTTCAGCTATACAGTATCTGTCCTTGTTCCACAGTGTGACCCCTCATTTGCCTCATTATTTTACCTTATTTCACAGAAAGAAAAAAAAACTAATTGGGAAATTTTTTTAATAAAAAGTGAAGTATAAAAATAACTATCAAATGCACAAAAAAGGAAAAAAAACACAAATACAAATACCACTAAATGAAACAAACTAAACTACCCTACACACCCCCAAAAAAACTTCCTAAAAATAAAACAAGATATTTTCTGAATTTTACCTAATATTTACCTAATTAATTTTTACCTAATATTTACCTAATATGAGCAAAATTGAGAGTTTCCACTTTGGCGAAATTTTGGCAAAAGGAAAGTTGATAAGTTCAATCTACCAATGACCCACTAAGGGCTCCAGGCTCAACTCTCCTGCCCTTATTGCTCTCTAAGCAATAATGACTCTGACTGGTTTCACCACATACAGAACATGAGGTTTTTCAGAATGGCCTTTACAAGCAAATGGTATAAAAAATGTTGTTCTTCAATTTAGGTTTCTGACTCTACAAGAAAGGCCATAGCCCCAGCTATAACGGTCTACAGAAGGGGGGTTTCTACTACCCTGAGGATATGGGAGGTAAGGTCTCCTCCCTAGGTGTAGTTTCATCTGCCATAAAGAGTTGTGACTGCACACACTAGTACATTCTTTGCCATACAGATACATACGTGCAGCAAGGTGAGATAATGTTATGACCCATAGGAATTTTGACATTCTAACCATGCTCTATAGCCCGAATGGTGACACCAATATTCACTCCTGCAGCTTCTGTGTCACCTGTCTGCCGGCAATCTCAGCCAATTGATTGACAGTAAAATAGCCATTGGCAATACTGCTTATTTTTTTAGGCAACGGCCATTATTTCCCCTGAGATAATCTAGCATTGGAGGTGTTTGCAGCAGTTGGCCAATCTGCGCGTTTGTTGAAAAGTCTTTCTTAAGAATGTTCGTGGTTAGTCAGTGAAAACAACAGCTTGTTTTTGTTGCAGACTGTGAAATCCCCTCTTAGCTGACGTTGATGGAATTAGTACAGGACTTTAGAGTACAGGAGGATTAGGGACTTGTCACACTACTCTACTCACCGGTCAGACCGCTGAATTCCTTCCAACTACATAACTAATGAATTCATTCATCCATCCATCCACATGTTGTATACAAAAAAAGAGACGCCAAAGGAATAGTAAAATCTATGTTTTGTTTCAGTTATATATTGAGATGCAATTTCATCAAGTCTCATGAAAGTAGAAAGTCTTTCCATTTATGTCATTGTCCATTCATGAAAGGTTCATTGACCCCTGAAAGATGCCTACACATTGGAAGGAGCTACGATATTCTAGCTAGACACGTGTTATTAGAGTGTGCTGTCTCACGTGACATGATCAGCTCACATGTTAAAGATGTCACCAGCATACCGGAGTGAAGTGAAGCAAATGTCTATTTATCGACGCATCATGTCATAACAAATTATTTTTCGGGGCCATACAGGGTCCCCTTCATTAGGCTTGGTGAAGGGGACCCTGTGTGGCCCCTAAAAGTTGTAATTTGTTATGACATGATGTGTCACAAAATAGACATTTGCTTCACTTCACTCCGGTATGCTGGTGACATCTTTAACATGTGAGCTGATCATGTTACATTAGACAGCACACTCTAATAACACGTGTCTAGCTAGAATATGGTAGCACCTTCCAATGTGTAGGCATCTTTCAGGGGTCAATGAACCTTTCATGAATGGACAAATACATGGTGACATACTGTATCTAACAAGTTCTGCTATAAGCCGCGTCATCAACTTCGAGCACCCATGCTGATGGGGATACCTAGTAAGTCGTGCAGCAGGATTCTGGAACACATGTTATGATCAGCTCACAATCATGATTAACTTGAGAGGTTTTTTTTTTTATTATTTCCTTGAAGTTTCAATAAAAATCTGCAGATTTCTGAAAAATGTTGCCAATTTTGGGAAATTCAGTGTGAATTGGTCATGCAGCTGGTGGGTGATATAGGAGGCAGAGTGTGAATTGATAATTGAGCTGGTGGGTGGTATACAAGGCAGAGTGTGGGCTGATCATGAAGCTGGTGGGGGATGTAGAAGGCAGACTGTGAGCTGGTCATGGAGCTGGTGGGTGATATACGAGGTAGAGCGTGAGTTGATCATGGAGCTGGTGAGTAATATATGAGACAGAGTATGAGCTGATCATAGAGCTCGTGCGTGATATACGTGGAAGAGTGTGAATTGATCTTGGAGCTGGTGGGTAATATCCGAGGCAGAGTGTGAGCTGATCATGGAGCTGGTGGGTGATATATGAGGTAGAGTGTAAGTCAGTTCTATACTGACTCAAGCAGAGAGGTCCACAGATTTATACAATCAATCAACAGTGTATTGGCACAATCAGAAGTATGTCTATAGAGACACAATCAGCTCCATACTGACACAATCAGAAGTATGTCTACAGAGACACAATCAGCACCATACTGACACAAGCAGAGAGGTCCGTAGGGACACAATCAGCACCATACTGACACAAGCAGAGAGGTCCGCAGAGACACAATCAGCACCATACTGACACAAGCAGAGAGGTCCGTAGGGACACAATCAGCACCATACTGACACAAGCAGAGAGTTCCGTAAGGACACAATCAGCACCATACTGACACAAGCAGAGAGGTCCACAGAGACACAATCAGCACCATACTGACACAAGCAGAGAGGTCCGCAGAGACAGTACCATACTCACAAAACCAGAAACTTGTCCACATAGACATAGGGGGTCTATTCACTCAGCTGCCATAGGCAGCTGAGTGAATGACCGACCTGAAGTGAAGTGTTCGGCTATTCACTGCAGGCTGGTACGGCTGATCTCAGCCGTACATCGGCTGAAATCAGCCGTACATCGGCTTGCTTCACATGGCTTCGGGTCGGCCGAACATGCTGGGCATGTTCGGCCGACCCGAAGTGCAGAAGGAGTTCGACTCAGCCGATCCAACATCTGGATCGGCTGAGCCGAACATCCGGCAGGCTACTCACATGGCCGGAGCCAGCCGTAAGATCACAGCTGGCTCCACCCAGCTGTCAGTGGCAGGCTGTCGGCCGGCCAATGGCCGGCCGCTCGGTCAGCTTCGGCTTTCAGCACAGCTCAGCGCAGCCGATGCATATGCGTTCGGCTCGACTGAGCCGCTCGGCCACGTTCGGGAGCTGTACGGGCTATTGTGAATACTACTGAACCGAAGGGGTCCTGGGGCCGAAGCTAGCCGAAGGATCGGCTGAAGCTACGGCTAGATCCTTCGGCAGCTTCGTGAATAGACCCCATAGTATCGTAATGGTCTCAACCCTTGGCTTCTGACAGCAGTAAAGCCCAACGGGAGTTCTAATCCTTCAACCTCTCTAGTCAAAACAGAAAAACAATTGCCTATAGATACACTTAAATAATGAATAATTTCAGTTAATTCAATAATTATAATGACAAACTGGGGAAGGGTATGACTTGGAGGATCACTTTCTCTTTCTTAGTTTCTGACTTTCTATTTTTACGTACAAATGTAGGAGTTTTCCTTTAAACACTGATAAATAATTGGCGTCAATGTTTCTTGTGTTTCCCCCGATAGCAGCCATCAGATCCAGCTGCCATCTCTCTGCATTACGAAGGACGGGCTGTCATTGTATTCTTGCTGATTATGCAAATACACGCACTGACACACAAACCTCCAGCAGCCTCTCTGCTCCCAAAGTAAAGAGCCAAAACATCTGACCCATCACCAGTGTTCCAGAGCACGGACCGCTCCGCGGGGCCAACAATGCTAAAATGATGCCAAATGGAATTATCAAAATGAAATGAGACTTTCCTACTTTTTCCTGTTGCTTTCTAAAGCCCATCTCCGGGTAAGCCATAACTTTACCTTTGCAGTGGGGCTACCACAGGGTTAACTGCTCATTTAGGCCTAAGGGACAGTAAAAAAACTGTTTTACTACTTACTATGATCCCTGCTCATCCGACCCCTTTCTATACTGCAAGACCGACCCCGTCTCCCCTTCCTAAGGACTGCTGACATGATCACGTCTAATGCAGGTTCCATAGACTTGCGTTAGACGTGAGGATGCCAGGGGACAGTAAAAAGACGATGCAGAGGGGAGAGAGGTAAGCTCCAACCGCCAGAGGGGGCCAGGATCAGGTAAGTAAATCTGCTTTGTTCCAGTCCCCTAGACAAAAACAAGCACTTAACCCTTGCAGTGTGGTACATTCAAGCACCCTATTAACAAAAATGTATCTAATCAGGCCCGGCGCTACCGCAAGGCAAGTCAGGCGGCCGCCTGAGGGCGCTGCAGGGTGAGGGCGGAAAAAACAGGGCATTTTGACAAGTACGTGTACTTGTCAAAATGCCCCGATGCCTGCGCTATGTTTTTTGTTTTTTTCTTCACTTATCTTCGGTGCAGGAGAGCAGTGGCGAGTCAGCGCTGGTCCGGTGGGAGGAGCTCCAGTCGGGGGTCCTAATTTAGCTGGCCGACGACTGCCAGAGGTGCCGCGCGTGTCGAGAACAAAAACAAAACATACTGATGGGGAGCAGGCCCAGTGCGACAGGGGGTCGGGGGTTGGTTGCGGGGGGGTCGGAGGTTGGTTGCGGGGGGCTCAAAAATTCAACTTTGCCTGTGTTGGCAAAAATCCTAGCACCGGCCCTATATCTAATTTATGTATCACTCGGCTGTAGATCCTCAAATCATCTCTGAATTGGTGCTGACACTGTCCTCGCTTCTGGAGGGTGACTACTTTTGTTCCCCATGATCCCTGTGTGTTGTAAAGTAGCCACCGCTCCAAGCTCACTGTGATGGACTATAATCTCAATACAAATTAATAAACTAAATGTGAGATTGTAGTCCATCACAGGAGTGAGCCTGGAGGCATAGGGAGCCCGGGCATAGGGAGGCCCAGCCAGGACATCCCCCTGATGCCGTACGGGCCGATTGGGTCGCTATGGCATCTCAGGCTGCTGGCTGCCACTGGCGGGTGTGAGGAGGAACGTGTCGCTGTTAGTTCACTGGCAACCTGTTAGTGATCTGTGCAGCGGCGCATTCCTCTCTACAGCCACTGCTAAGTCAGTGACAACCAGCAGCTGCGGAGGAGGTGGCTGGGCCAGTCGTCGGCAGCGATGGAGGAGGCGGGGCCCAGCGATGGAGGAGACGGGACCCGGCGATGGAGGAAGTGGGCCCAGTGACGGAGGAGGCAGGGCCCGCCAGCGACCGTGGAGGAGGCGGAGAGAGGATCGGGGCTGACAGGTAAAGGGTTTGACCAGCCCACCTGAGACCCTGCAGAGCCCACCATAGAGAGTCTAAGGTGGGCTTTGCAGGGTCACCCTCAGGTGGGCTGTTTGGGTTATCAGGTGGGCATAACTAGAAATCACAGGGCCCCATACAAAATTTTGCTATGGGGCCCTGTGATTTCTAGTTACGCCCCTGCCACTAAACCTTCTCTGCTCTATGCAAAATTGGACAAGTAGGTTTTGCCTAGAGATACACCTAAGTACGTCTAAGTAATCAATAAGGCCTTCTGCCAACCATACAGCAGCAGTGGCCCCATTTATGACCGGTCCTCTTCAATCTGGTCGGGGAGTTGGAAGCTGCTGTTTTTGTGCACGTGCCTCCCATCCTCTTGGCTGTCTGCGTCTGGTCCCTGCGTTTGTCCTTCTAAACAAATTAAATAAGCAAACATCATCCAAGGCAAGGAAATAAAAGATACAGATACAGAACACGATGATCAAGGATTCAATTAAACAATTAGCACAGCAATTATCTCTGAACTGCATGTGCAGTGTGCGCCTCCTACAAGTTCTGCTCCCATAAACAGACGATGAAATAATATCCATTTTAAAGTTACCCATTGCTTTCATTACTTTTTAAAGTAATGAAAGCAATTTTTAAAGCCTAGAAGAAGTCACAGAAATAGAGATTCAGTCAGATCGTAGAGAAGGGGAGGGGGGTGCCTGACCCAGTCTGTTACTAAGTGCTGATACAAGAGTGCACTGCGTGCTTATTGCACTGTGCAGTCATATTTAGACCCTCTGTAAAGCTACTGTAACAGTCATTGGAGGAAAGACTTACAAGGAAAACAGAGGATGGAAGTGATCTCTGTTTTAAAGTGACCCTTTCCCTTCATGACATTTTAAAGCACAGATGAAGTCATAGGAATAGAGATTTAGTCAGATAGACATTGTAGTAACAAGCTTAGAATTTTCTTAGCCTCAGGGGGTCCATTTATAACCAAATTGTGGGGCCGTTCTCCCTACAAATTTTTATCAACGTTTGTTCTGTACAAACATGACTGCAGAAATGAATGTTAGACATATTTTATTTTCAGTTTGAAAGTATGTAATGTAATACTCGATTATGGCCACTTGATGGAGCTGAGGAGCATAAGAAATGTATACTTCCTATCAGGGCCGTAACTGCAGATCACATAGGGCGTAGAGCACAAATG
>NW_017307347.1:466515-492844 GCF_000935625.1 Nanorana parkeri
CCTCTCTCTGAGCTGTAAGTAATGTTGCCAAGATCCCAAAGACTCCTCCTCTGCATCTGAAGTTGTCTCTATACTCTAGACTTTACAGGGGATTAGTGTTGTCATCAACTACAACCACTCCAACCTTTAATGATACAGTACTGTATTATCTTCACATGTTCTATGTTTAGTTTGCCTCAACAAACCTAATGATCTCCCTTCCACCCCCCGGCCCCATAGCAGCTGCCTGGTCGGCTATGGTTATAGTTACACCACTGCTTCCTATGCTCCACAGCTCCATCTAGTGGCCATGATGCGGTATTATATTACATACATTCCCCCTGAAAAGAAAATACTGTGTTTGTGTCTATTCACATAGAACGAATGTTCAGAATGATTCGTAGGGTGAATGGATCTGAGAATTGGTTATAAGCAGACCCATTCGTCTTTTTCATTCTACGTCTTTCCTCCAATCGCTGTTACAGTAGCTTTTATTTTATTAATTTTAATCATATTAATTTTATTGAACAAAAACACAACCTGCCCCCCCACCCATTGGTAAAATATAGAAGATGAGACTGCGTTGTGTAAATCAGTGGTCCCCAACCCCCGGGCCACGGACCGGTACCGGTCCGTGGATCAAATGGTACCGGGCCGCGGTCCGGTCATGCAATATATGGCAGTGCATCAATGTCCCCCCCTCAGCGGGCCGCGGTAAATTTATCAAACGTTGACCGGTCCGCGGCGATAATAAGGTTGAGGAGCACTGGTGTAAATGGATACTGAATATGTCAAGCCTATAAAGTTATGTGCGCCCACCTTGGTGGAGGGGCAGGTAATCCCAGGACACATGGGGGGGATTTATCAAGACTGGAGGAGACAGAAACTGGAGCAGTTGCCCATGGCAACCAATCAGCTTCTCACTTCAGTTTGTTCATATAAGATTTTAAAATGAAACATAGAAGCTGATTGGTTGCCGTGCACAGCTGCTTCAGATTTTGTCTGCTCCAGTTTTGTAAAATTCCCCTCATGGTGTCTTGGGGGGGTGGGCACATGTTCCTCACCATGATCGGACTTTACAGCCGGCCAAATTACTTCAACTACATAGCCGGCAGCCCGGATTAAGAAGGTAAACAAATCCCCGGATTGCTATTGCAAAGGTTAGGCCTCATTCACACGAGAAACAGCCGGCACGTACAGCTCCGTTCTGCGTGCTCGAGCGTATCGGGCAGCTCCCGGGAAGGACAGGTGCTGCGTGCGATTAGTATGCAGCCCTTCTCCTTCTTAATGGGAGTACGCGGCCGTACGCCGCCCTACGCTCACCCCAAGTGCAGGTCCGTATGGGTGCGGTTGTCCCGGCTCGGACGCAGACAGGATCCATCCTGTCAGCGTACGAATACGGACACCCACACAGGGCGGGTGAGTGTAGGGCGGCGTACGGCCGCATAGTCCCATAGAGAAGGACAGGTGGCTGCGTACTAATCACACGCAGCACCTGTCCTTCCCGGAAGCTGCCCGATACGGCCGTGCACGCAGCACGGAAATGTACGTGCCGGCTTTTTCTCGTGTGAATGAGGCCTTAAGAGTGAACATCCTGCAAAGTCTTTTCATTTTTCGTTTAGTTTTGAAGGTCTTAAGATTCAGATAAGAATGCAGCTTATAGACCTGACGTCCCTCGGTCCTCCATTGTGGGGGCTGGATGCCCATAAAATGCCCAGCGTGGCCTTCGTCCTATCTAATCCCGGCACTACAGCAACAATAACAACGCGCTCCCTCCATTGTTATTCTGATCCCGCTGTATCAAGAGGGATTTGGAAAGCAAAACAAGTTATTCCAGGAAAAGAATCAACCCGAAAACAGAGGAAATGAGCAAAGCGAAGAGAGAAAAGCCGCATAATCCAGCCTGAGACACGTACAGGAGCACGAGCTGCCAGTTCCAGGAGAGATAACAATGTTTCATTAAAGTATAGCCGATGACGTGTTTTAAAAATTGGCATCGCACAGGTAAGGGTTCATCTCCGGCCTTCCCTTCAGTCTTGCACAGTTGTATCGGCTCCTCTCCTGGACTGAAATTGCTTCCTCTGATTTTACTGCACACTGTGAAGGGAATTTATCAAAACTGGAGCAGCTGTGCATGGCAACCAATCAGCTTCTCTCTTTCATGTTCAAATCTTAACTGAACAGACTGAAGAGAGAAGCTGATTGGTTGCCATGCACAGCTGCTCCAGATTTTGTCTGCTCCAGTTTTGATACATTCCTCCCTGTGAGCTTCTCACAATGTGCAATAGAAGCTGCAGGAAGTCAGATAGTCATTTCCTGGCTGGAGGATATCCAGCATCAGTGGCGTAACAATAGCCATAGCGACCCAGGAGGCCCGGCCAGGACACCCCCCTGATGCCGTGCGGGCCGCCTGGGTCGCTATGGGTTAGAACGCACCGCTGTTCAGATCACCGTGATCTGTGCAGCGCTGTGTTCTTCTCCATTGCCGCTGCTGAGTCAATGAGAGTCAGCAGCGGCGGTGGAGGCGGCTGGATGTGGCGGGGAGGATGAGGCAGGGCCCGGCAGACAGGTAAGGAGTGTGACCAGCCCACCTGCGGGTGAGCTATGTGGGCTCTTCAAGGGGTGTAACTAGAAATCACAGGACCCCATACAAAATTTTGCTATGGGGCCCTGTGATTTCTAGTTACGCCGCTGTCCAGCATCATCTACAACTTTCCTCCACAGACTGATTGTCCATGCCCCGCCCCATTTCACTCATTGGATTTCCGTTCATTCAATCATAGAAGTTCCATATCACATGTGGGCATTACTTAGTGCAGTCTACATGCAAATACAGTCTGCCTAGGAATGCCGACTCCTCCAGACTAACATTCACCCATTAAGGTACTTTTTATATTTGCATAACTCCTCCACACTGCTTGCATCAGGGCTGAGGGATCTTGAAAGGAGTACCCCTCCCACCATCCATTATCTGGATGGTACTGCACCCCCTGCCAGACCCTTCCACCATCCGTTATCTGCCTGCATTGCAAAGAGACCCAGTGATGTCGCCATTGGGTCTAAATTAAGATATGACATGAAAAAAAAGAGTTTTTATTAAAACATTTAATTAGCAAAAATGTCATTAGGAGGAACCAGGGAAGGAAAATAGAAGCAGATTAAAGGTCCGCTTTAAAACCCCCTTTCATGTTATTTTTTATTTTGACATGTGTTTTTCATTCAACAGATTTCACTTCCCGTGGTGTAGATACAACAGAAGGTGAGAGTAAATATCTCCAGTGAGAACAATGTCCTATTGGATAGATCTCACTAGAACAAGTTTCCCCATTCTAAGATTCCCCCTCTATTCTTGCTCCAGTGACAACTCAAAATATTGGATTTTCCCATCACTTTCTGTCCCAGCAACAGTGGTCACCAGGACAAATAGACAGATTGATTCTCCCCCATGGAGACACAGACAACAATAAACACGTGACAGAAGCTCTTACCGCCCACTATACAGTATTTAAAGTAAAAAAAGTTCCTGTTTTTAGACTACTATACTATGGACACATCCCCTATGCCCCCATGGCACTTACTGCCAAGCATATCCGCCCAAATATAAATATATATTTCCTGTACCCCCAGCTCCATGTACGGTATGTGGCATGTGAAAGTGAAGATTTATAGATAATTCGGCTAGTTTTATGCATTCTCATAACAGTCATTTGAATCAAATAGTGTTACGTACAGCATACCAATATAGTCATATACTGAATAATGTAATGCTCCTACTTATATTAATGGCTGAATTAGGAAATATTGCAGTAGAAAGACGGTGTTCATATTTTTTAAACACTTTACGTCATCTAAATGCAATAGAGCTATTCAGCAGCAAGTGACTTCCACAGCCTCCCTTTGTAATTCGCAATGGTGGGGGGTGTTTCTAGCCCACTTCTACAAATTGATAGTTAAATCCGGACTGTAGAACAAGCAATTGTAACTTTTAAGCATATACTATTACTGCTCTCTTGACACAACCAAAATGATAAACTCTATAATGTCTTCTTGTGTACATTCCCAAACTGAATAAATAAAAACATAAGAAATGCTCATCATGTAGCTCATTCTCATTCATACATATTACCTACATTAATAATACCCTCATTAGTAACATTGGTAAGGCTTCGAACAGTCAAATTTTTCCCCATTTGATGATTTCTCCTCACTTCCTGTTTCAGGTGGCAACTGTCAAATGTAGGATTTATGAAAGAGAAGCTTTCCAATGGTGAACACTGACAGCAGCAAAGACATGATGAAGTTTCTTATCCTCTGTGCACTCCCAACTCATTCTAGGATAAGTTCTGACTTTGGTGACATATCTGTACCAAAAACTGCGGGTCACAAAGATCATTTACTGTGGCCAATCAGATCAATGCAATAATAACACATACATGTAAACCGCTGACCTGCCAAAGTATGTGTATTCCAGTTCAGACACAGCCTGACACACTGCACACAGGGCTTGGCGAACAAATTGCCTGGGAGCTAAGTGGCGTAAAAAATTTGGATTTGAACTGTTTGGGATATATTGAGTGCTTGATTTTTTTGAATACTTGTTGTCTCCCTTCCTTTTTAGACCCTTTTTTAGTATTTAAAAACTCTTTTTCCTTTTCTGTCAGTTTTTTTAAACTGTTCCCTTTTTTTTTTCCCTCAGGTTGCAGTGCTCTTGTTAGGGGGAGGGGTTAATTGAGCTCAGGTGTCTCTCATTGAGCAGGTGTATTATAAACTAGTGCATCACTCACTTTGAGCTTGCTCACACAGGGCTTGGAGAACAAATTGCCTGGGAGCTAAGTGGCGTAAAAAATTGGCGTTTAAACAATTGAAGTTTAACCAGGGCGGTTGTAACTTCTTCCAGGGCGGTGGTATAAATTAAATTTAGTTTAACAAACAAGTTATTGACCGTACCACTTGTGAACCATAATTTAACCCAGGTTGGTAGTATAATTCAGTATAATTTATTTATCTTAATCTAAGTTAATTTAAATTATTTAATTTAACAAACAAGTTATTGAACAGGCCACTCGTGATCCACTAAACCCTAGAAAATAAAACTACAGTTAAATAATTAATCTTATATAATCCCTAATATACACTAAAAATAAAAATAAATAAATAAATAGTAAGGGTGGAATAAAATAATGTCTTCCATGAGTGGGTATGCAACCAGGTGCATGTCATGTGCAATGTATGCGTTCCTTGAACATGCGTTCGAGGGGGAATACAATTGTGCTAGATGTGAGCGAGTTGTCTGTTTGGAATCCCAGATTCTGGATCTAAGCAACAAACTGGCAACACTGAGGAGCATAAACAACATGGAAAAGAGTCTGGACTTAACGCACCAGGCTGTCGTGGAGGGGGGTCAGGCTGAGGAGGGGGGGTTGGAGCAGCGGGATCCAGAGGTGGGTAGATGGGTTACTGTTAGAAGGCGGGGGAGGGGGAAGAGTGCTAGAGAGGTCAGCCCTGATCTGATTCACCCCAATAAATTTGCCAAGTTGCAGGATATTGGGGACATCAGTTCAGGGGGGACACTGCTGGAGCACGACTCATCCTATATCCGCAGGGGGAGTGAGTGCTCCGGCGAGGACGGGAGCAGGATGGAGGGTCAGGAGAGGCAGATCCTGGTGGTGGGAGACTCCATCATCAGGCGGACTGACAGGGTAATCTGTCATCGGAACCGTGAGCGTCGAACAGTGTGCTGCCTGCCGGGGGCTCGTGTTCGACACATTGCGGAACGAATTGACAGATTACTAGATGGGGTTGGGCACGACCCCGTTGTCATGGTGCACATCGGCACCAATGACAAAATAGGAGGAAATTGGAGTGTCCTTAAACAGGAGTTCAGAGACCTAGGTGCTAGGATGAAGGAAAGGACCTCCACGGTAGTTTTCTCAGAGATACTGCCGGTGCCAAGAGCCACTCCGGACAGACAGCGCGAGTTGAGGGAGCTTAACAAGTGGCTCCGGAGCTGGTGTCAGAAGGAAGGTTTTGGTTTCCTGGAGAACTGGGCTGACTTCGCAGTCGGCTATCGGCTCTTCAGCCGAGACGGGCTGCATCTTAATGGGAAAGGTGCAGCATTCCTGGGAGGGAAAATGGTAGAAAGACTGGAGGAGCTTTTAAACTAGAAAGTGGGGGGGAGGGTATAAAAATAAAATTACTTAAACTAAACGTTGATAATTTAATCATAGATAAAAATAACACAGAAAGTAGTAAAAAAGGAGTTAATAATAGTGGGCTCACTCCAGTCAATATAGGAAATCCGTTGGCACATGTAAGTATAACTAACAACGGACGACCGAAATCAAGGCAGAATAATAACAATAAAAATAGTGGGGAACAACAAGGTAGTAAACTTTTGTCCCACAAAAAGAGAGGAATTAAATGTATGTACACCAACGCTAGAAGTCTGGCAAATAAAATAGAGGAGCTTGAAATTAGGTTAATTGAAGAGGACTTCGACATAGTGGGTATAGCGGAAACCTGGCTGGACAGCACGCATGACTGGGCTACTAATATAGAGGGGTATAACCTGTTTAGGAGGGACAGAGGTGGGAGAAGAGGGGGGGGTGTTTGCATTTACGTAAAAAATAATCTATATGTGCATATAAGGGACGATATCACGTCAAATAATGGGGAAGACGTGGAAACTCTATGGCTGGAGCTAGATATGACGGACGCTAGCCGTAAACTTCTCGTGGGTATTTGCTATAAACCTCCAAATATAGGGGAAGAGGGAGAAGTCAATCTTCACTCACAGATAGGAATAGCTGGGAGAGAGGGCAATGTAGTCGTGATGGGTGACTTCAATTACCCAGACATAAATTGGGCCAATGGAACTTCGGGTTCGGCAAAGGCGGGGCGATTTCTAAACATGTTGCGCGACAACTTCATGGACCAGATGGTGGAGACTCCTACCAGAAAAAATGCCATCTTAGATCTAATTGTCACTAATAATGCAGAGTTAATCGAGGATATTGTAATTGGGGAGTCATTGGGTAATAGTGATCACAATGTGATTACTTTTAATATTGAACACAGAAAAGGGAAGTGTACTGGAAGGACTAGAACCCTAAACTTCAGAAGGGCCAACTTTGAGAAGCTGCGCAACCTAGTGGGGGAAATAAAATGGGAAAACTTATTTCAAAACCTAAACACAGACCAGATGTGGGATTGTTTTAAAAACACAGTACATACTGCTACTTCAAAGTGTATACCTTTAGGGAGCAAAAATAAAAGATCAAAGACTAAACCAATATGGTTTAATAAAACTGTAAAACAACACGTCAAGGACAAGAGAGCGACATTTATAAAATATAAGACGGAAGGGACGGCATTGGCGTTCCTTAACTACAAAGAATGTAACAAAAAATGCAAACTAGAAATCCGGGCAGCTAAAACTGAGTGCGAAAAGCATATCGCCGCAGATAGTAAAAAGAACCCCAAAACATTTTACCAATATATTAACAGTAAAAAGGTGAGAAAGGAGCAGATAGGCCCAATAAAGGATGGAAGCGGGAAGCTAGTCACAAACGACAAGGAGAGGGCCGAGGCGCTGAACGCTTTTTTCTCCTCAGTATACACTCGGGAGGGAAACGGGTTTGACACACATGATAAAACTCCCAGTTTAACTCAAAATATACCCCAGTGGTTGACAGAAACCGGGATACAACAAAGACTTAAAATGCTCAATGCAAACAAAGCAGTGGGTCCGGATAACCTGCACCCCAAGGTACTTAAGGAATTAAGCCAGGTTATAACTAGACCATTAATCCTCATTTTTAAGGACTCCTTAATGACTGGTAGGATCCCCAGTGATTGGCGGAGGGCTACGGTAGTCCCAATATTCAAAAAGGGGGCAAGGTGCCAACCTGGGAACTATAGGCCGGTCAGTCTAACATCGGTAGTTTGTAAAATGCTAGAGGGCATAATAAAGGATTATCTGGTAGAATTTGTTCAGGAAAACGGGATAGTTAATGACAATCAGCACGGGTTCAGGAAAGACCGTTCCTGCCTAACTAACTTGCTAACTTTTTATGAGGGGGTAAGTAGAGATATGGACGGAGGTAAGCCGGTGGATGTGGTATATCTGGATTTCTCAAAGGCTTTTGATACGGTACCACACAAACGCTTGCTACACAAGCTGAGGGCTATGGGCATAGATGAGGTGGTGTGTACGTGGATAGAGAACTGGCTACGGGAACGTGTCCAGAGGGTATCTGTAAATGGCACCTTTTCAGACTGGGCTAGTGTAATGAGCGGTGTGCCTCAGGGTTCTGTGCTGGGTCCCATATTGTTCAACTTATTTATTAATGACATCGGGGAGGGTGTTAACAGCGATATTTCCGTGTTTGCGGATGACACCAAAATAGGGAGGGTAATAGACACGGACTTAGACACTATAACATTACAGGAGGACCTGGATAAAATAGGGGAGTGGGCATTAATGTGGCAGATGAGGTTTAATGTCGATAAATGCAAAGTAATGCACTTTGGAATTAAAAATAAACAAATGGGTTATACAATTATGGGTATGCCGCTGGGGAAGTCAGAAATGGAGAAGGATTTGGGGGTCATTGTAGACCACAAACTGAAAGGTAGTTTGCAGTGCCAGGCTGCTGTAAACAAAGCTAGCAGGGTCTTGTCCTGTATTAAAAAGGGGATGTATTGCAGGGACAAGTCTATAATTTTGCCACTTTATAGATCATTGGTTCGACCTCATCTGGAGTACGCGGTCCAGTTCTGGTCACCAGTACTAAGAAAAGATGTCCTTGAGTTGGAAAAAGTCCAGCGAAGGGCAACCAAACTAATTAGGGGTATGGAGGACCAGAGCTACGAGACGAGGCTACTAAATTTAAACATGTTCACATTAGAGGTGAGGAGATTAAGGGGGGATATGATTTCCATGTACAAAATGTTTAATGGTGGTAGCAACATTAGCGATAAACTGTTTAAAATTAACTCCGTTACAAAAACTAGAGGCCATCACCTAAAATTGGTGGAAAAAAAATTCCAGCACAAGGGGCGAAGGGGGTTCTTCACAGTAAGATCAGTTAGGGTCTGGAACTCACTGCCACAGGCGGTGATTTCAGCAAATAATGTGGAATTGTTCAAGAAACTTTTGGACGATTTCTTAAGGGACCGTAATATACAGGGGTACGGGTACTCCTAGAATGAGATCCTAATAGGTTGGACTTGATGGACTAATGTCTTTATTCAACCTCAAATACTATGTAACTATGTAACTGCATAGACAGCAAGGTGACACCGCTATTGACTAATGCAGCTCTGCAGATTCTCATGCTACCTACCTGATCATTAGACAGTGGGTGGGTATCATCACACTGCTGAGGTCACTATTGATTTTGCTTCTTCTCATAAGCTGCCTGAACATCTTAACCTTCAGTCCCCAGTGCCTGAAACATGGCAGCAATATACAGTGATGACTCTGCTCCTGGTTCTGAAGTGCTCCATCTCCTCCATATCAGGTGCTGCTTCATGGTTCATGCTGGACAAACACCCACACATATAAAAACACGTCATGTTTCGATCTCCTAATAAATGGTATTGTTCACAGACTCCTCTCACTGACGCGTTTCACCACAAGGAAGCTTGCAGTGCTGCCGGCATTTCTCTGGATCTTCTATGTCTGATTGGCAGCTCTATGCATTAGAGAATGACCTTCCCTCCCTTTCTTAGGGGTCGTTCACACATCAGGAAAGCATGTCAAACACGCACAAAAGTGCACCCTTTGACGCGCGTGTCAGAGCACAATGAAAACCAGACAAGCAAAAGGTGCTAGTTAAAACATTTATAAAGAACAGTGTCCACAGGAGCAAGCAGAATCATAAACAGGAACAAGCCAAAGTCAGGAGCCGGCGTGGGTAGTCGTCCAAGACACGTCAGGATTCCTGAGATCAGCGTCGTCAGGAACAAGCCAGGAGGAGGAACCAGGAAATCAGCGTTGTCAGGAACAAGCCAGGAGCAGGAGCCAGAGGAGTACGTCAGCCAGGATCGGGTCATACACGGAATCAGGATACTCAGAGCAGCAGGAATGCACTAGCAGGAAGACCACACAAGGGCAAGGTCAGACTGAACTGAGTGGTTTATATATATATGGTGAGTGGGGTGACATCATCACTCAGAGACAGGAAACTCCCATCTGACTCTCGCAGATGATGCTCTGCTGTCTGGTCATAAGAGGGAGTCTGGGAGTAGTGAGCAATGTTCCAGAGTCTGCTCAGGTAAAGAAGGAATCACAGGTGAGTAAAATGGCAGCCAAGCCAGAATGCTGCAAACAGTGGCGGAATGACTGCAATAGCCAGCCTGCTATTGGCTCTTTTAAAGAGAGCACCCCATACGAGGCCAAGCAGGTTAAACCACAAAAAAAATGCAGAACGCATGTTGTAGAATTTGCCAGGTTTGGTGCGTGTTCAGCACCCACAGTGGTGTCAAAATGGGGTTGTGGAGGGTGTGGCCCGCGCCAGGTGACACTATCATAGGGGGTAAAATTGTAGAAATGTCACCAGCACACCAGTCCTTTTCCTTTTAAGATAGTAAAAGCTTCATTTATTAAAGTTTTTTGTCATATGACCAAATAAGCGCTTTTTCGGGACCGCACAGGGTCCCTTCATCAGACTTTGATAAAGCCTTTGCTAATGCCTGATGAAGGGACCCTGTGCAATCCCGAAAGCGCTTGTTTGGTCATATGACAAAAAACTTCAATTAAAGAAACTTTTGCTATCTTAAAAGGAAAGGATTGGTGTGCTGGTGACATTTCTAAAATTTTGCTGACATTCGCGGCGCCATCCGCAGTCACTGAGAGCACCCCCCACTACAAGGGACATATCGGGAAGGAGTGCGACAAGGATAGTACTTACTATCATAGGGGGTGACACCAAAATGACTGACAGTATATTATAAGTCTGGCTCTTGGTCATGGACCAAGAGCCCGACAGAGGCACGAAAGAGGGGGGACCCAGCGGCATTACTGGTCCTACCAGGTCAATATCCCCTCCTCTCTTTGCCAGTGTCCATCACCAAGATGGCCACACGCAGTGAAGTACATCACCTAACATGCGTAATGACCTCACATCACGAACGTTATAAAGCATGGCACCATTGGGCCCCATTGAAATTAATAGGGACGTGTGCCAAACAAGGGAAACAAACACTCAGAAACATTGCTTTAAGCGCGTTCCCGCTATGCTTATATGTAAATGGGGCCTTATGGCTCGTTCACACTATGAGCAGAGACCTGTGTTTTTCTGCACAAGTACAACGCAGGTCAGCGCCTGGGCACATAGGGAACAACTGATTCCCAGTTCACACTGCAACACGAACTCGAGTTGGGTTTCAGTACGTTACGGAAAAACCACCTTAAGTCGCCATCGGTCCCCGCAACGCAAATCACCTGCATTAAGTTTAATGAAGCGTCCTTTGGTGACAATTCAATAAAGTTTAAAAAAATTACAAAGCAAAAGCTCTGCCCCCTGTGGCCCACACAGGACTGCAGGCTTGTGTGCATGGGCCCTCAGTGTGAAATACACTGATAGTATAAATCTAGATTTAGGGACTCCTATTAGCTGTATTTATTTATCAGTATTACATTGTTTAAACATCTGCCCGGCGCTTCGCTTTAAGCCGTCCATTAATAACCGGCTCTTTTCTTTCCCTCGGCAAGTCTCCGGTGATGAATTAAACCATTCGGTTGTATGTGGTGTGGAGCCATAAAAATCCATACTATAAGCCGTTCGGAATGTTCCGGATATGTCAAAGCTTTCCTGCTCCGCAAATTGTTCGAAATGTTGTCGGCGGCAGCATTTCCAGCCCGAGGATTTACCATCTCGGCGGAGTTTACAGCGGAGTCTTTATGGTGATTTTATGAAAGAGCGGAGGTCAGTCATGTGACCTGGAAGAAGAGGCTCCGGAGGGACACAATGGGGATTTATTAATGTCAGAATAAGGTCCGTATTTAAAGGGGATGCCAAGAAGCGAGCCTAAATGACCGCGACGTCGTTAGATGGGAGCAGCAGATGTCCCGGAACTGAATGTCCTTCAGTATTTGTAAATCTGATCTCCAGGCAGATATAAAAGACAAATGAATGCAGCTTTGTAATCATTAATATATCATTAAATGTACTGGAGCGCTCAACCCCGAAGGAGCCCCTGGATATGCAAATTCAATGGATAAAAGGGTACAATACAATACAGTAAATCCACCTCAAGTATTCAGGCACACCACAGCCGCGGCTGTATAATAGCTGCAATAGATGATACTGAGCTAAATGAAATAATACCCACAGCTATAGCTAAGCTGGTTTAATAATGACTCAGTCCAGAATGGCCTCAGTAGTACTACTTTTGGCTAGCTGGCGTTGGAGCCCAAACTTTGTTGCATGCACATGTTAAATTCAGCAATAACAGGTGGCCATCGGCCTCCCACCACTCCTGTAGCAGGCAAACGTGGATGGTGATTCCCTCACTGGCCAGCAAAAGGAACGTCCCCCTCTCCAGCCAGCTGCCCCTTGTAATCTTATGAGGAGGCTCAGATGCAAAGGCAGCAGGTCTCTCTCTCTCTTCCTCTGGCAGCAGCAGTGTCCAAACGAGGAGGAGGCTGTGGTTTTAGTCTCCAATGTAGCAGATGAATCTCTCACACAAGCAGTGGCAATGTTAGGGCATCTAAAGTACATAGTTACATAATATTTGAGGTTGAATAAAGACATAAGTAGAATCCTAGCTGATCTGCCCAGGCTTCAGCCACACAGCTCTCCCTCAGTTCCATAGGTCACCTGGAACTGTAGTTTATTCTGCATACACCAGCATTGTCTTTCCTAACCTCAGAACTACAATTCCCATGAGTCTCTCTGCTACAGTGATCTCAGACAGTGGCAGCCAATCTCTTCCTAGTTTTAACACTATCTATTAGCACAAAACTGGACTGTGGTGATTAACCCCTTGCAAGGAGATGTGCTCTAACCATATAATGACTATGCAGGAGCTACAGAACTTTTTCTTTTTGCAAGCCATGTAAGTATTATTTATTTGTGACTCTGCATCAGTCCCTGTACAGCAGAGTGCAGCATCACTCTCGTGTCTAGCGTGTCTCATCTACTCACCTCCCAGTGCATTCAGAACTACCTCCTCCCCTCAGGTGGCAAAAAGGCCAGGGACACCACTGGGAAAAGCCAGAATAATGGGTCACCAGCTTCCAGGATGGCGGGAAACATTCTCCAACATTCTCATACAGAGCAAAAAAATAAAGCTTCCTTCATATTTGCAAACTTCAAAATATCCTAAAGAACAGGGATGAGCTCAGGTACAGACTGAACCCGGTCTGAACCTGAGCTCCTTTGAACATAGAAGGAAGCTCCTTCTGCTGCTGCACAATCAGCTGTGGGCTGGGGAATCCCCCACCTTTCATCTGCACATAAACATAAACAGCTGTGACATCATTGACCTTATATGGCCACATGGCTAAATTTGGTCAAAGACATTGACCTAATACAGTGGCCATATAAGGTCAATCATGTCACATTATCCCGCCCCTTTGTTTATGTGCAGCTGAAAGGTGGGGGATTTCGGACCAAACCTGAGCTCATCCTTCTTGGGTTCAGGAGCTTAAAGCTGGCCATACATTGCTTAAATTTCAGATGATTGAAAATTGTTGAATCAGCTGTAATTTGAGTATTCTGGTCCAAAATGTAAAGCTGAAGAGTGCTGGCATCCAATCAGATGCAGGCACTGTCTGGGATTTCATCAATCCATACTGTGTATGTTAGTGTGTGGCTAGGCTTATACACAAGCGGATGATACAATATACGTGGCCTGTACTATCTGGAGCAGAGGATTATGGCGACAGCACTTGCTTAGGTGAAGAACCTCACTAAGGCCCCGTTCACATATAGCGAATTGTCGCGCGATTTCCGCCGCGATATCGCGCATTTTTGCCGCGCGATATCGCGAGAAGTCGCCGGCCAATGTTATTCAATGGAGCTGTCTTAACTCCATGTCGCGCGTCGCTCGTCGCGGTCGCAAGTCGCTTCTACCGGACCCTTTTTTCGGCGGATTTTGCGCGATTTGACTTTTTTTCTATGGAGCCCGACGGGGAAGGTCGCGCTACCGTCGCTGGAACGTCGCCCCGAAAGTCGCGCTATCCCGGCCGTGCGGATCTGCTGAAAAAGGTATGTCGCTAGGTGTGAACGGGGCCTTAGGGATATCAAAGCCGGAAAGAGTCCACAGAAGGGCAACCAAACAAATTAAGGGGATGGAGGACCAAAGCTATGAGACAAGGTTACTAAATTTAAACATGTTCAAGCTGGAGGTGAGGAGATTAAGGGGGGACATGATTTGATGTACAAGATGTTCAATGGTGATAGTAACATCAGCAATAAACTTTTTACGGTAAACTCCATAACAAAGACTAGAAGCCACCACCTAAAAATGGTGGAGAAAAGATTTCAGCACAAGGGGCGAAGGGGCTTCTTCTCAGTTAGAGCGGTTAGGGTCTGGAACTCGCCGCCACAAGCAGTGGTATCAGCTGAGAGTGTTGAATCATTCAAAAAGCATTTGGACAATTTCCTCAGAGACCGTAACATACAGGGGTACAGGTACACTTAAGAACAAGATCACACTGGGACTCATACACACGCACACATGCAGAATCACATGCATAGACACAATAGGTTGAACTTGATGGACCTGTGTCTTTATTCAACCTCAAATACTATGTTACTGAGAGCCAGGCACTGTACTTTTCCGGAATGAGCTTCGGCAATGGTAGTCCTCACACTACTCCCAGGCAAGGTTTCCTTTAACATCCTCTAATGTGTTGTTGTTGAGGCTGCGGTCAGCTGCTTGTTACAAGCCAAAACATGCAGCAACCTTCATACATTTCAGGATAGTGTTCTTTGATTATTTTTGATTTTATGTAACTGTGCCGCACTAACCTGGAACATTTTATCTAATTATTCGAAAATGTACTGAGAGGAAACTGGATGACCTGAAAACGAGGCAATGATAAGCCATGGTGAGGGCCAACACTGCCATCTGCTGGCGGATTTACACATTACCATGAGTTCAAATACTGTTCGTGTTATGCTACTGTTATTATTATTATTATTTTTATTACTCAGGACTTATATAGTGCCAACAGTTTGCACATCACTTAACAAAATAAAGGGACACAGTGCAGTTACAATACAAGAGGGTTAGGAGAGATTGTAAGTACTTGAGAGCTTGAGGCGGGAGTTTTAATGGATCTCCTAAAGGCAGACAGAGTAGGAGACTGGATTGGGGTAGGGAGTTGCAGAGGATGGGAGAGACTATGGGGAAGTCCTGGAGGCAAGCATTGGACGGATTGACGAGGGAGCTAGAAAACAGGAGGTCTTGGGAGGAGCAGAGAGGATGGTTTGGGTGATATTTGGAGACAAGGATGGCTTTGTATGTTGTTAGTCATTTGTAAATTATTAGTTAGGCAAATGTGGAGGGAGCGGCAGAGAGGGGTGGTGGGCACTGAACAGTTGGTAAGGTAGATAAGCCTGGCAGCAGCATTCATGATGGATTGAAGGAGAATAGCCCATGTAGAGGTTGGCCAACGAGGAGCAATGCATAGAGCTTGGAGGCTGATCATCTGTGTTTGTACATTGTTGGATATGCGGCTTGGCAGAAAAGCTAACAATCCCTACTGCATTTTGGCCTATATTTACCCCACAGGCCCCCTTTAAGCACATTTCTCATAGTCAATGTACGCTAATATCCGGTGCTTGCAAGCAGATGGAGCTCACACAAGATACACGCAACTAACTTTTACTCAACTTCAACAAACTTTAACAATACAAATAAATGAAATTCTCTTTAATCGGTCTTTATCTCTATGAGCACCAAATAATAGTGGCCCATTGGAGGGAGCTCAACACCATTGATTCTATTAGTCCTAAGTAGGAAAACAGTGCAGCTACGCAGAGCAAACCGAGGCTTGTATCTATAAACATTCGCAGAGCCGTTCATTGTGCCAAAATTTACTTTTCATTTGCACCTCATTGTGGCTGAGGAACCTCATGTGGTGGAAATTCCTCAAAAAATTTCTATGCTCCTCAGCTCCATCTAGTGGCCATAATGCGGTGTGAATCTAAAACTCAAGCGTTCACAGAAACGACTCTGTGAATGTCTTATAAATACACTTTATATTCTTTGTTACTTTTAAAGTGAAGCCAATTTTTTATTATTAATGGAATGGTGAAACGATAGAAAAAGTGATAAAGGCTCTAACCCTTACCTACTTTATCTAAGGGTGAACTGTACCTTCTATAAACAATTCCCCCCAACCCTCTGAGTGATGCCCACCTGGACAAATACATATCTTCCTCCTCCATCCTGTGATCTTCACTGTGCGACCCTCCTAGGCTCCGTACAGTCCCTCCAGTGAAAGCGACTTCCTCTTCATGCACAAGCACCTCATGTCTCCATTCATGCTTATGGCTAAGCTGTACACTGATGGCCCCACTGAGGCTGCCATAAGTACACCTTACCCATAGGTAGAAATTGGGCCACATCACACATTCTTGCAGTTAGAGGAGGACCTGAAGTTGACTTTGTTTGATCGAGGAGGAAGGTAAATATTTGCCCAGGAGGGCTGCACTGGGGGGGTGGGAATTGATTAAAATACATTGATACCAAAGATACAGTTGCCCTTTAACACTGTGTCTTCATTGAAGGCCAGTAATCACCCTTTGGGGTCTGCCATGGTAAATGCTGAACTTCCTTTGGGTCTCTTATCCATAGGTAAACCCACACCATCCTAGGGAGACACAGAGGGTCTATCTCCAAGCTTTTTGGTCAGTGGTCCAGGAATTTCCAAAGACTTGGGATTAGCATGCCAGTCAGGAAACTGGTATTTTCAATAACGAGAGTCTAGTGGTGTAGCCTCCATATTTCTCTGCTATATGAGCCTCCACAAACCCAGTACTCTTGCTCAGAGCTCAATGCTCGCTGGCCACATGTCCAAAGCATTAAATATTCCAATTTAATGCATTTTATGTTTTCCTTATCAAAAAGAAATGAGCACACAGTAGAATTATTAAAGCCAGACTCCTCAACAAAATCGCAGTGTCATCCGACAGGAGGAAGAAACCAGGGTAGGGGAGCAGTGGTGGACCTAAGTTCCTTAGGTCCACCACTGCCCCCCTACCCTGGTTTCTTCCTCATGGTGCAATATTTTATCTCGGCATGGTGCAATATTTTATCTCGATCCCCTCCACCCATTCAGAAGCCCATCGGCCCATGTGACTATGCCTCTTGCAATGGATGGGCACGGCCCAAGAATTTTTTCTTAGTTTTGAACAGTGAGAAGGAATTAGAGCCCCTGTCAAGGTTTTTATAGTTGTCTGTGTCCTGTCTTCTAGGGAGATTTACCCTTTCAGTTGTGATCAGAACAGTCAAAGAGGGTAAATCCTCCAAAAGGGACGGAAAGAGTGGATTTCTCCCACTTCCTTTTGCATCAACAGAACAGGAAGCAATAGGAA
The DNA here is from genome assembly GCF_000935625.1 of Nanorana parkeri. Lineage (NCBI taxonomy): Eukaryota > Metazoa > Chordata > Amphibia > Anura > Dicroglossidae > Nanorana > Nanorana parkeri. Next base: position 484,053 of record NW_017307347.1, read on the forward strand.
ATCTCAGTTTAAGTGGGGGCTAATCTGAGGTCTGAAGAAGAGTTTAAAGGGACTGGTGGGAGGTATGATGGGGAGTGTAAGTGGGGCTGATCTGAGGTCTAAAGAAAGTTTAAGATCTCAAGGGGGGCTGATCTAAGGTCTGAATGTTAAGGTGGACTGATTTATATATATATACACACATACACATACATATACAAAAAGTGCATAAAATATTAAAAATGAAAAAAATAACTGAAAAAAACATACTAAAGGCACAAAAATTGTTCCCATAAACATCATTTTTGACCACTAGAGAGCAGCAGAGTCCATCTAAACATTTTTAAAAACTTCAACACCAGTTGCAGGGTTCAGCGGCAGGACACGGTCTTCATGGAGTCTTTATATTTTACTCTGGGGTGCAAGACATTATAGATATTGTTATTTAATAATGAAAAGAACGATAACACATATTGATTACAATTAAGATCATTCCGCAGTTATTTCAGTGTTTGGTAGATGCTGTAGAGGAAGGTTATCAGATTTTTAAAATGAAATCCAGGGACATTTTTTTTTAGTGACAAATGGTAAAAAAAAATATTTTATAAGCATATTTTCCTCAAATTATATATGCAGTGTATTTGGAATACACCAAATTATGTCCCCAGAAATGTCCCTGGGAACATTAAAAAATATATATATAATTGTTTTTATACTTGCCTGATCCTTGGATCCACGGACAAGCGCAGGCTCCCGTCTCCCACGCTGTCAGAAGCTGCATACAGCATGCGCAGGTTTCTATTTAAACCGGCAGCTTCTGACAGGCTGCGTAGCCGGCTTCCCCGCTACGCTATTAGCGTATCGTCTCAGAAGCTGCATACAACGCGTGCCAGTTCAAATAATAACAGGGCACACGCTGTATGCAGTGTCTGACAGCGTGGGAGACAGGAGGCTGCGCTCGTCTGTGGATCCAAGGATCAGGCGAGTATAAAAAAATGTTTAACAAAATGTTATGTTCCCAGGGACATTTCCAGGGACATAATTTGTCCGGGGACGGTCTTCTCAATCCGGGACTGTCCCTGGAAATCAGGGATGAATGGTCACCCAACTGTAGAGTTAAGGCAGAATTAAAACAACTTTCCACCATTCAATAATAGATTATAGATACTCCTTATACATAGCATTCAAATCCTCCAAGACCTTCCCCTTCATAGGAGATCGCTCTTATTTCTATTTCTGATGTCACTGACGGTTGCCAAGTTTATTATGTGATTATGGCATCCTGGCCGAGATCTTGTGAGCGCCATGCCATAAAAACATCAGCAGTGAATGTCAGCATAGGCATGTGACTAACAACGTCATGTGGGTTGTTCAGCCCACCATGACACTATGGATTCATGACCCCATGGCCAGTTGGGATCCAAATCAAGGCTTGGGTTGCTTCGGTCTGTGCATGTGTGAGATATATGGATGAGGTACGCTGAGAGCTGAAGCATGGCTATGGAAAATAAACACCCAAAAACTTCAAAGATTGCACCAGCTTCAAGGGTAGTGGGGGAGAAAAGGTCTACTGCTCTATATTGTGTGCATTAAAGTGACACTAAACTCAGGAGTTAAATCTTAAAAATACATTCAAGTTCCTTAACTATTGACAAAAACGTATCTTATTAATGTATCACTCGGCTGTAGATCCTCAAATCATCTCTGAATTGGTGCTGACACTGTCCTTCGCTCCAAGCTCACTCCCATGATGGACTACAATCTCACGTTTAGTTTACTAATTTGTATTGAGATTAGTCTAATACAGGAGTGAGCTTGGTGAGTGTGAGAACATGTAGATATTTCATAAGTAGACTGTGCTGTGTTGGTGAATAGTCTTCAACGCGTTTTGCTAGACCAGCTTCTTTAGGAGGGGGGAGGATATTGTGGTCCAACACAGCTAAAACCGGGGAATGGAAGTGTCCCAGCCTGGCGTGGGGGCTACAGTTCATGAACCCCATGAATGCTGGAAGAGGACACATCCCTAGGTCGCCTAACAGACATTAGCGCTTTTTTAGTGGTGGCTGTTGCCTGCTGACTAGACCTCTTCCGTGCAAATTTCACAGAAATGTCCCAATTTACTTTCAGGAAACCAAAAACTCTTCATTTTACTCATCCTTAAATATGTAACCTGACAATCACATCCCAGTTTCTGACGCTAGAAGGGCCATTAGTATGCAGATTAGCTGATCTAGAGCCAGTCATAGTTATATGCGTCACATGCGTTTGACCATGCATCAAAGACTTCCTAAACAGTATGGGGTATATTTCTATCATCCTCAATGGGAATTTCAGATCTCAATAATGTCCTCTGACATTTGGCATTTCAAGTTGTTGACTGCCATTGATTTAACTTTGATTCCCAAGGAGTCGTGCCTTGATCCCTACAAATCCAATGTCTGCTTTTGCTGCCCTTTTGATGTCTTGCAGATGAACAGATGAGCAAGAAATCCTCATTTGCATACGCGGACATTTGTCGTCTTCAGCTATTGATACAAATGGCGACACTGGCTACACATTTAACTATTACCGACAGGGGCGTAACTAGAAATCACAGGGCCCCATAGCAAAATTTTGTATAGGGCCCCCCCCCAACCTGCACCCCCCTCTGGTGCTTGAACTACAGCATATATTACCATTATTATTATATAATACGATTAAATGCCTTTTGCAATAGATCAGTGTCCCTGAGCTTAGGATACGTGCGTCCAGAGACAGTGATCTATTCAAAACTGCATTTAATCATATTGCATACATTACGTGTGGACTGCCGCTTACAGATATGGCCGCTGTCACCCATTCATTAACTTCAGTGGGTACAGCGGCCACATCTAAGTGGGACACCCGATATTCCTGTCACAAGAATATATATGTTTCTGCTGCAGGAATGCCAGAACGTCCTGTGTAACGAGGCCTAATTCTTTAACCGTGCCACCAATAAAGCTGGGAAAATGGAATTTGCAATCACACAAGGGGGGTTATAATTATAATTTAAAATACTACAGGGGTTTATAATTTGTAACCCCACTTTCCCCGCTTCACTGGATTGGCAGTGTTATTTTAAGTTATAATTACACTGCCACACAAAAGAAGGATTACACAGTGCAATATAACCCACTTTCCCTCATTTCTTTGGCAGTGTGGGTGGGTGCACAGAGTGGGTGGGCGATGTGGGTGGGTGCACAGAGCGGGTCGGCAATGTGGGTGGATGCACAGAGTGGGTGGGCGATGTACAGAGTGGGTGGCAGTGTGGGTGGGCGCACAGAGTGAGTGATGTGGGTGGGCGCAGAGAGTGGCTGGGTGCACAGAGTGAGTGGTCAGTGTGGATGCACAGCATCTCACCTCTCTTCCTCTGGCCAGTTCTAAGGGCTTGTTCACACCACATACAGTGCGTTCCAGCGCGGTTAGCTGATGGAACGCACTGTATCGCATAGTAAACTCCTCCCTGTGTTCCGGTGCATGCAGCATTTTTTCCAATTGCACTGGATCGCAACACAGGCACTGATGTGCCACGCGTTCTGGTGCGGGCACTTGCACTGCGGGCAGGGGGGCGTGGCTGCGGTGCCATTGACTTCAATGCACCACAACACCCCTTCCCGCCCCAGAACGCACGGGAGAGTTTACTATGCGATACAGTGCGTTCCAGCAGCTAACCACTCTGGAACGCACTGTATATGGTGTGTACAAGCCCTAACCCTGCTTTCTCTACTCTAGGAGTCTAGGACCTGACTCCCCCCCTGTCCCACCCCCCTCATTCAGTTCCCTTGGAGTGGGAAGGGCGATTTGCACATTAATGAAGCATGGCGGGATTTACATATGAATACCGCGGCTCATTAATATGCAAATCCAACAATTAGCATATGAATGAGCCGCGGCCAGTGATAATGGCTCCTGCAGCTCAGTAGATATGAGGACAATACTGAGAGACTGCAGTCCCTGTCACCTGCCCCCCTCCCTGCTTACCTGTCGGCAGTCCTGGCCAGCAGTGGAGATCAGACACCACTGCTTCTTCTCCAGCCGAACACAGGCAGGAGATGACTCCGCCCTCCCCCGCTCTACACTGTGGCAGGGGAGAGGAGTGCAGGTGTCCTTAGGTTCCGTGCGACCGCATGGAAGTTAAGGATCCCTTAGCCTCTCTCCTGCTCCCGACCGTGCCTCTCTCTGGCCTCGGGCCCCATAGCGGCCGCGTAGGCTGCTATGGTGGCAGTTACGCCACTGATTACCGATCACCCAGAGATCTGATCTGATGAACGTTTCCTCCAAACAAAGACACAAAAGGAAAAAGATAAATTCATTCTTCAAAGTGAAATGAGCTTTCCTCTGGATCGAATTCTATATGTGTGCGGCCAACCATAGTGGCATCACAAGAGGGGTGTGGGGGGCGGAGAGGCCCGCACCAGGGGACACCATCAGAGGGGGTAACACCAAAATGACTGTCAGGCTGAATATTCAGGCACTCGGTCATTGACCAAGAGCCCAACAGTTGCATGAGAGAGGAGGGGACTCGGTGGTGTGGGTGCAAGATTGCACCTTACTTGACTCCATCTTGTTTTGAATGTTATCATCCTATGCCTGCATTAACTTTGCTTCAAGATTCGCCAACTTTTACCTGCAGGAACTTTTGAACTATTCCAATGGAAGACCAAACTTTCTACATTCCAGTGAAGTGTCCTTGGAGATGGGCTTTGGGTGAGGAGAAGGCCTTAAGGTATGGTGGAAGTGTGGAATACATGTTGCCATTCTTGTTTCCTATTTGCACCTGTTTATTGAGTACTTTGCCCGAGGCAATGCTGCCCTAGTCCAAAACAAGGGTCACTTTTCCTGTTTTACCATTTCACCTTCATCAAGAATTCCTACAGGGTTATTCACATCAGGCTGAAGGGTTTGGAGAAGGCCGGAGTAGTGAACAATCTAGGCCAAAATAGCTGATTTGGAAAAATTCTCCAATTCAGCTCACTTTCTAGCTCAGCTATGTTGTCCTAGATTGTTCCCTTCTCCTCCCTTCTCCAAACTCTTCACCCTTTTGTGAATAGCCCTGCTAGTGTCCAGATAATTATGGCACATAAATCATGTACTGATAATCCTAAATCTAAACCTGCAAACAAGACACATATACTGTACCTTCATGTTGCCTGGGGACGGTCAACGCCCCTTGTATTCTGTTAATCTATAAATTGTGAGTGTAAGAGCAATGTAGCCGATTACTCTTGTATCTCTCCAATATGGACAATATTGCTGTATGGTCAATAAATTCACCTATTCATAGAAGAACTCAGAGTCTCGTCCCGGGTTGACAACGACAGTGGCATACCTTATTCCGCTGGATGAACATCCCCTCCCTCCTTTGCCAGAATCCATCTCCAAGATGGCTACCGGCAGTTAAGTATGTGTGACATCATTCCGCGCCTGCGTGATGATGTGACAGCCGGCGGCCGCACTGGGTGACACCCAGCCTGGTGACGTCTCTGGCCAACCATTTTTATTTTATGTTGAATCTGGTTGCCAGAGTTTTTCTCTTTTTACAAGAACCTTTGTTCTCACGGATGGATCACACTTGGGTTATGATATGTGGTCGGTCTAGCTGTAAACAGTTGTTACCAAAGTTCATATTTAAGGCCAGATTTAGTTAAAATGAACATAACAGAACGAGCTGTTGCTGCAAGATTCACCTTTAATCCAGAAATTTTATCTGCAGTCATTTTTAAGACAATTAGATGTCCTAAATCTGAAGGTCAGCATCATTCAATCAACTTCTCCTACGACCAGTTTGTCCCGGGCCCGTCCCCAGCCTGTGACTGGACAGTGAAATAAGAAGCAGCACAGTGATTAGCTCATCTCTCTGTCACTCTGCTTTCTACTTTCAGAATGCTGGTTGCTGATTGGCCCCCATGTACTGTTCCCTCTCCCCCCTCCCTAGTCTAAACCCTACTGTACAGGGACTGCAAGAGACTGATACCAGGACAGATTCAGGTTTACAAAAATACACTTAATGAGATGTTAATGATTACAGATCTGCATTCATTTGTATCGTTTACAGCTGCATAGAGTTCAGCTTTAATTGACGCCTGCCAGCGATTTCTGAGAGACATGAATATATTTCAGAGCCACGCACACTGTGCCGCCCCAACAGGGGCATAGAATATGAGATGCATAGCCTCAGTTAATATTAGCATTGTTATATAGGTTAGAATTTATATAGTGTGATTTGCCTAACTATTTTCTCATAGCTAAATCCATGTGTTATCCTATGCTGCCATCTAGTGGCCTTTTGTTGTAACAAACATGTTTTCTGTAATTATTCCTCATGTGACGAGGTATTTTCCCCTAGTGTAGCCCCACCCTTCTTCCTGTGTGCAGTACTTCCTGTGTCATGGCACAGTTGAAAGCCACATGTAACAAGGACACACAGCTAATCTGCACAGTACGGAGGAAAGGCATCATTTTCTGACCGCACAATACTATAACCGTTCAACTGCTGTTCCTATCATCTGCTGTTAAAGAATAAACACCTCTTTTGAATGAATCGATATTGACGAGTTCAGCTATCTGACGAGGATTGTCCGCAGTGAGTATATCTGCTTATACAGGCCAGGCATAGAGGTCTCAGCAAGGGATATATTTCGCTATCACAATGATCGGAGTCAGAATACACACACTAAAATCACAGTCTCTGCTATGTAAAACCGTCACGTTCTTTTCCTTGGTAATAAGAGACATTCACCCACCAAAAACATTTAAAGGAATTACCTCAGCTGTTCCCAGATAGACAAAGAACATTCTAGAAGTCTTTTTTGTGTGCTTGTTAACATGCAAGACTGCACAGAGGGGCCCATTTAAAGGGCAATGGCCGTACCGTTGCTTTATTAAAAAAAATTACGGTTATAAAGGACGGTGATGTGTGTCGATGGGCATTGATGGGCAAATGCTTATACCGTCAATCTGAGAATTTAGAGGCCATTATAGGTGCAGATGAACTGCACTGGAGCTGCTTCAGCTGCTTTTGATGTAAGACTTGCAAGGGGAAAGAATTGCTGAGGCGAAAAGCCCGTCAATGCTGGCCCACCCAAATATGTATAATGCTCTGCTTGATTCAGAACAAGGAAACAAGAAAAGCCCGATACATTTAAATGAATAAAGGGTAAAAAAAGCATCGGAAGTAAGAGATGTGTCAAGGTCATGTGACCAGCCTTTCCTCCCACCACAGAGTGCTCTTTGGAGCATTATAAAGCGAACGTAGCCCTTTACATAGTTGCACATTCACATCAGTCCTGCCCTCAAGGAGCTGACAATCTTAGGTCCCTATCTCACATGCACACAGGGCCAATTTAGAGAGGAGCCAATTAACCTCTCAGCATGTCTTTGGAATGTGGGAGGAAACTGGAGTAACCCGAGGAAACCCCCAAGCATAGGGAGACCATGCAAACTCCTTGCAGATAATGTCCTGACCGGGGTATATATGTTGTCTGTCGGAGGGCAGTTAGCAGCATCTGCTATTTTTATAAAAAGCCACTTTTATTGTTTGTCTTAGGTTAAAGTATCTTCACTTTCCTGGAATTTTATTTAATCGGTGGTTAAAGCCTAACTCCAGCCAAAACCTTTCTTTGTAGTCTTTGGTAGGGTGGTGAAGAATTAGAAACTCTCACGTTTTAGTTGCCATATTACATTATGGCCACTAGATGGAGCTGGGGAGCATAGGGAAATATAACTTATTTCCTATGCTCCTGAGCTCCATCTAGGGGCCATATTATTATTACAACACACTACATGCGGAAAAAATCATATTAATAATGTTCGTTTTTGACATTATTACCCAGAATGAGCATTCCCAGAAAACAGGGTGAAGCGTGACCTTTTCTTGTAAATTTACCATCTGGCCAGTGTGCTCCCTATCCAGTCTCCATTTGTTTTTTGTGGAATATCAGTCAATATTTGCAGTTGGGACTTAATTTAAATAAATGTAAACTGTATCATGCATGGACAGGACACACTGGAAACAAGTACGTAAATCTGTTGCAAAGAAGCACCAGAATCGGCAAAGTTACACCTTCGTCCTACCAACCAGTAAAGCTGTGCATTGGTTGCTCGGACGCTGGAAGCCTCCTTCCACATTGTCATCTGTTGCTAGGATGCTGGTGACCTTCTGGCACATTGCCATTGGTTGCTAGGATGCTGGTGGCCTAGCTGCATAGCATCATTGGTTACCAGGATGGTGGCGGACTACCTGCACATTGTCATCGGTTTCTAGGATGCTGGAGGCCTAGGTGCATGGTGTCATTGGTTGCTAGGCTGCAGGCCACCAGCGACCGCGGCTAGCAACCAATGACATGGAGGAAAATTGAGCCAGGGAACTGTGCGGAGGGGGGCTGTGCCGCCCCAATGGGGCATAGAATATGTTATAGAAGTTAATATAGATAGAAGTTTTACATAGTGTGTTTTGCCTAACTATTTTCTCATAGCTAAATCCATGTGTTATCCTATGCTGCCATCTAGTGGCCTTTTGTTGTAATGTACATGTTTTTCTGTAATTATTCCTCATGTGACGATGTATTTCCCCCTAGTGTACGCCCCTTCCTTCTTCCTGTGTGCAGTACTTCCTGTGTCATGGCCACAGTTGAAAGCCACATGTAACAAGGACACACAGCTAATCTGCACAGTACGGAGGAAAGGCATAAACACCTCTTTTGAATGAATCGGTATTGACGAGTTCAGCTATCTGACGAGGATTGTCCGCAGTGAGTATATCTGCTTATACAGGCCAGGCATAGAGGTCTCAGCAA
>NW_017307347.1:493217-521166 GCF_000935625.1 Nanorana parkeri
TTCTTATTTTCAGGTCCAGAGGACAAGTTACAAGTTCACGTTATGGACCTTAAAACCTTGTATTTGCATAACTACCGTCATGATTTAAATAGTGACATTTACAATGCCAGACGGGGGCTGTGCCGCCCCAATGGGGCATAGAATATGTTATAGAAGTTAATATAGATAGAAGTTTTACATAGTGTGTTTTGCCTAACTATTTTCTCATAGCTAAATCCATGTGTTATCCTATGCTGCCATCTAGTGGCCTTTTGTTGTAATGTACATGTTTTTCTGTAATTATTCCTCATGTGACGATGTATTTCCCCCTAGTGTACGCCCCTTCCTTCTTCCTGTGTGCAGTACTTCCTGTGTCATGGCCACAGTTGAAAGCCACATGTAACAAGGACACACAGCTAATCTGCACAGTACGGAGGAAAGGCATAAACACCTCTTTTGAATGAATCGGTATTGACGAGTTCAGCTATCTGACGAGGATTGTCCGCAGTGAGTATATCTGCTTATACAGGCCAGGCATAGAGGTCTCAGCAAGGGATATATTTCGCTATCACAACGATCGGAGTCAGAATAGGGGCACTACGCCAGGATGCTGAGTAGAGGGAGGACACTGAGCTAAGACACTGAGCTGGGACTTATTACACCAAGATGAAATAGGTCTTATCTACCTGGATTTTTTGCATTAGCATTAGAACCATTTTTATGAATTTGGAGCATGACCTCTGAGATTGCTAGAAAAGTGTTGTAAATTCTATTTTGAACCACCCTCAAAGTGTATAGGGGTATAGGGGGTTATAGATATTGATGGGGGGTGGGGGTAGGTTGTGGAGGAGGGGTGATGAGACAAGGTTATTAAATGTAAGAGGTTTCTGGGGGTTAGCTACAGTGGCTGGAAATGTTAGGTACAGGGAAGGAATAGTGGGGTTTGGGAGCACGGGGCCCTCATTTTGTGGAACGGGACTGTCAAGTTGTGCTACTTGAAGATCTTCAAGAACTTCAAGAAGGCTTAGATCCTCTGTCAGTTTTTTTATTGCAGTTTGGACGATAAACCCTCACAATCTGTTTGGTCACCGAGACAGGAAGTATGCAAAACTTCTCTAATGGAGGTACAGACGGTAATAACACATGGAAATCACAGCAGGAAAGGGAAAGAACCTCTGTCTGGTTTTTATTCCTTTCTCTGCACTTGTCTGTGACATTGTCTCACTTCCTGGAATTGAAAGTAAAGTGAAACCCTAACAGGGACACAAATGAAATGTTGGAGTTGGGATTTAAAGTATAACTAAAGACAAAACTATAGAGCACTGAGCACTTTTATTGTTGTCTGGGTGTCCATTAGATAAAGTCGTTATCTATAATTGTTCTGATTGCCAATGTCACTGAGAATTGAAGTCACTGAGAATGAGGGCAAATCCACCAATGGGGACACGTATTCACATAAAAACTATCTCTTGGGCTATGCCTTTTGGCTAAGGCTGAGCAATTCTTTATACCAGACCTGCAAGGCCTAGCCTTTGTCTAGCACAGAGGTGGCAAACTCAAATTCATCGGGGGCCGCATCAGCAGTATGGTTACCCTCAAAGGGCCGGTTGTATAGGACTATGCATCTATTATTTATTATCATAAATAGTTGCCTCTGAATGCCACCCCTGGTCTAGCACATTTTCTCTCACTTTTTTGCGCACTTTTATATTTTATGTAATTTTTTCACTCCACTGGACGACAGGTGTGGGGGTCTACGAGCCTACCCTAAGATCTAGGGGGAGGATGTGTGGCCGTTAGATTACTTCTCTCATAGGGAGAGCGCCCAACCTTGTTCTTGGTGGTCGACTTCAGCTGACCATGAGGGAAGGGGTCCGTACGACTTCAGCTAGGTAGATCAGACTGTTCTGTCCATCAGGGAAAGAGCCATTTCTCTTTGGAAGGACCAAACCCACACACCTCAGTGCACCTTTTTTTCTGTGCGTTCACATGCATTTATATGGTTCAAATGGGTGTTTAGCCCATTGCGGGCTTCGAAAATAAAAAATCTAAGAGGTGATTTTCCTCACATTGGAAAGCTATCCTCTCTTTCTTCCTGTTGAGTCTACCTTGGTGAAAGTGAAGGGAAATCTCCCCAATGAGGCACAGATGGCAAACAAACTGCTAATTCAGGCAAATATTAAGAACCATCCCACTTTATGAAGAAAGCTATACATGTCCAAATCTGGTGTCTGAGTCCCTCGCCAACACCGTGTTTGGGTGTGGAGGACCGCTAATTCAGTGTTGCTGATGTGTCCTTGCTGGCCAGTCCCCTCACGCTGATGGCATCACTGCATACTCCTCTACTGACTCCTGAGAGGACCCAGACACTGGACAGTGATAGGAAGTTACATGGATACCTGAGGAAGGACCCTGCTTCCTGCATGCAGAAGAGGAGAGGGGCCTGGAGCATCATATGATCCAGGATTTTAAAAATGTAGGTGAGTACAAAAGGGCCTTTTAGATATTTTTTTTCCGGTGACCAGAGGGGTGGGGGGGATAGCGGGAGCCAAGAGATCAGCTTTAAATAACTAATAACCCGTGCAATAACGTGTAAATTATACGGTCAAAATATCATTTAAAAATGTGCACCCAATAAATCTAATTCCTGCATTAATGGCAATGCTGAGCTAAGGATTCAATTTTGATTGTACAAAAATCCCCAAAAGATACTTTTGTGAACCGAGCCCAATGGGAGCACGCAGATAGCAAATAAAGGGAAACGGCATTAAAAATTAGGCCTCACAACCAATGGCTCGGAAGCACTTGCTCCCTACCCTATGCTAACATGACTTTATATTTGGCTCATATAGTGTCATATATTTTCAGCAACATATTCAAGTCTCTGGATTTGGAATCGAGTCAATCATACCACATATACGGTATATAATTAGCTTCCCTGAGAGCCAGGCTTGTACCGACAACACCGCCAGAGACTTTCTGTCTGCTCGTAGCTTGTCTGAGAAAGGAAAACATCATTAAATGTCATTGATAGTTCAGGATTAAGGGCATATCATTAGAAAAGGCTTTAGGTCATTTAGATTTTATACACAAAGAACACAACTAAATCCTCTTTAATGAGGCATTTGTAAATCTCATAATCTTTTATAGTTTGGGTGACATCACCATGGGAGCACATAGCATGGCACACCCAACATATTTCTAGATATTTATTGTATTGGTCCCATAGATGCTCCATCACTGTAGAATGCCGGAGAAAGGGAGAATGAAGGTAGTGCCTTCAGAAAACAGGTTCGGGGGGCAAAGTCATGTGACCGGCTCTCCTGTTTTTTTGAGCATGGAGCAGGGTCCATACCACTGCTCAAGAGATACCTTTGTCTCTGTTAACCTTGGTGCAGGTATTTTAGCCAGTGCTACTCTAAGCTTGGTGAAAGAAACCAAGGAAGAAGAGGAGCCATGCCACTCAGTTGGCCAAGTAACTTGCTTGTTTGTTTGACTAGTGTTAGTAGACAGCAATGTAGGTCCACAGCAGCTGGCTTTGTCTTCCATGTTTTTAGGCCAGGTGGCACAGATGACCTTTGTATCGAAAGCCAAAAAGCTGTTCTTCAAGATTTGGTTATGGAAATATGGATTTTGAGTAATGATGACAACTTTTTGGTGATATTCACCCTCTATAATTTGTCCTGGTGATCTTTATTACTGCCATAGAAAGTGATAGGAGATCCAAAATGTTAAGGTTGTCACCAGAACAGGAGGTGAGAGGAAATCTTCCCATTGAGACATCTGGTCCAATGACCAACCAAGATTAGAACCCCCCTCACTTTTAAGAGTTGTCCTCTGATTTCCTGTTGTGTCTCCAATATAGAAGTGATCAATAAAAAACTCTGATTTTCTGCACTGACTACAAGATCAAGAAGAGAAGGGCATCAACCTCCAAACAGTCAAGAGAAAATGAAGATTTGGGATATGTCCGATAAGTCAGAATCAGCTGCTTTAGTAGCAAACCCATTTAGTTTTTGTTCAATTTTGTAAACAAAAATGCAAATAACCGCCTATAAAAAAAAAACAAAAAACAAGACTTTTTTTTTTCTTTTTTCAAAAGTTGTAATTTATTTACAATTCAAGTCAGATCACATGCAAAAACAATTCTCTATGAATATTGTGGTTAGCAAAAAACAGTTTTAATAGCAATTAAATATACAAAAATATAGCTTACAAAAAACAGTGAGTATTTTTTTATTCTTAAAAAATATTCTGCTGCAGAATTTCATTTTATTTTTAGTGTACAAACACGTCTATGAAACCTGAGGTCTCACAAACAAACATCTGCGAGAAAACTTAAAAGTGCGGGACTCACTAGCATCTGACTATAGGGAAGGACGTTCAGGGTGGCGGAAGGGACAAACTTGGGCATTGGACAAGAACAAAAATGGAAGTGAATTGTTTCATTATTTGTGGGATTTTTGTTCCCAAAACATTACTGCAATTAACGCTCCGTAGTAAAAATATACCTCACATCTCAAAGCATGAAAATAACATTCGCAAATGGCCATTATAACGTTTTTGTGCCACTATAACTTAAAAAAGCCTTTTAAGTATCCATTGTGCCCAAAGAGCTTTGGTCAAATTATAGTTGTCCTAGGTTTGATCTATATCTGTCCACACCCAGCTACAGATGACAATGGAACGTTTAATACACTTGTTTTGTCTATGGGGCTCCACTAAAGCTGTATTACTCACCTGATCCTCAGTCCCTCAGCAGGCAGCACTCAACTCTCTACCTTTCATCATGTCTATGGAATATCCCTCATCATGCTCCCGTCTAATGCAGGACAATGGACCTGCATAAGACATGATGACATCAGCGGTCCTTAGACCTCTGGAGCCCAGGGAAGAAGAGGCTGCATGGACTGGTCGACCAGTGGGAGCAATTAGGACCAAGGATTAGGGAAGTAGCTTTATTTGAGCCCTCTAGACAAAACAAAAACGTAGCCCCTTGCACTCATGTGCACGTTAGTGAAATGTTTACACAAACATAGCACGCCATGTGTCTACCGTACCCAACATGGCAACAAGATAAAAGCAATTCCCTAAGGGTACATTGGATACTTTAACACACCTTACAAGCTTAAGGTAGCAAAATAAGATTTATCAAATTGATTTACCCACCTGACGTCACAATATAAGAACTAGGCATGAGGGTGGAGCTACACTTTATTTACTAACCTATGTGGAAAGTTGTTTTCTCAGACAATCATTTCAGAAGACGACGGCCGATCGGTTTCTACTGGACCGAGCAATGGCCGGGTTTCATAAAACAGCCACATCAGCCAACTTCCTTAGAGGCTTGGCCCTTAGAACGACACCCTGTAATATTACCGTGAAACTGATTAATAATAATCAGTATTTTCATAACTTCCTACTTGTCATTTTCTGCTTTCCTTGTCCATGTTTAGTTCAAGCGAACCTTGGTTTTTGAACTGCAACAAGGGTTTCACTCAAAATACACGCCCGGAGGAATATAAGCTTATTATTATTTTATAGGTCATAGTTGTTCTTATACTGTAATAAAATAGATAGCTAAAAAAGGAAGCGATTTTTGTTTAAAGGAATGCATGCCATGGAGGTGTCCTTCCCAAGAAGAGGTGTCCTACCCCAGAAGGTGTACTACCCAAGAAAAGATGCCCAGGGAATTTATCCTAAGGAGCTTGTAGAAACCACTGGACTTTATTTAGCGACTGTCCAAAAGGCAATGCTGAACGAATTAAAGGAGTGAAGTAGCCAGCCAGAAATCAGCTTTAACTGGTCCAACTATACTAACATGCTTATTTAAAGGGTCAAAAGGAAGAGCAGTGATGTACCAGGTGCACCAACCAAACAGATTGCCGTTTGTTAAAAAATGTTTAAAGTGAGAAGCCAATTTTTAAAATTTCCAATTGGCAAGTGAAAGGTTTTAAACCTGGAAGGTTTTTATTACAATCTATGTCCCCTTATTAGGGAGATTCCTCTCATTTCCAGTGACAGTCAATGGTGCACTTACATTGGTTAATGTGGCACAGCCAGAATTGGCCATTGGACCAAAACTGGCAGGACAAACTGTGGAAATGAATGATATGGGGGCATATTGTTGAGATTCTGAGATTATGACTGGAATCCAGCTTGAATTTAGAAGGCTGAAAGAAGAATTCTGATTGGTTCATGTCTACACTTAAGACATTTTGCCCATAATTTGTTACATGTTAATGTCTGGTTGCTACATGCAACACAAAATCACTGCTCTGTAAACTATTGTATTAGCAAAAGCCCAAAATGTTTTTCAAGGGGCCTAAAAGCATAAACATAGATGAGCAGAGGCACAAACTGCCCTGGGGGTAATTACACTACATGGCCAAAAGGTTGTGGGTACCAGATCATAACACCTGTATGATTTCGTACAACATACCATTGCAAAGCCATGGCCGTTGTTATAGAGGTGACTCCCCTTTGCAGCTTTAAAATCCTCCACATTTCCTGAAAGGTTTTTACAAGATTTGGAGCGTGCCTAGGAATGTGTTCCCATTCAGCCAAAAGAGCATTTGTGAGGTCGGATACTGATGTTAGGTAAGACCTGGCTCATAAGCAACCTTCCAGTTCATCACTATGGTGTTTAGTGAGGTCAGTGCTGGTCAAGGAGTCACTCCACACCATGTCTTTATGGAGCTCGCTTTGTGCCCCAGAACTCAATCTGGAGGAGTGTCCACACACATTTGGCTACATAGTGTATTTACAATGGAGTTTCAAAGATGACTAAAACTACTCACAGATAATTTATCCCATTGGTGCCTACCAAAAATGGATGGAATCAGCCACGCTAGGACTGACTGACTACATATATGGGTTTCTGTGGCACAGCCAAATCAGGTCATGGGATCCAAAGTAGGAGTACTTGAAGCTACTCTGAAAAGCCTATACAATCAAGCTACAGTCTGCTTAGCAAAATACTACGCATTGTAAGAAATATTCCTTGGTACAAAATGTTCAGCTAGCCATCTCTCCCAGGTATAGTAACAGTCCTCACCTTTCTAATTGCCAGCAATACATTTTTTATCGGATAACTGTAGATGCACAAACATAACTGCACCAAGTACTTGCACAGTTTTTAATACTGAAAAACAAAAACCATAAACACAAAAGAAAGATCGATCATGCTTAGCTCGGTTAAAAGAGCACTTGTCACTCTTAAGGTCCCCTAATAAAACACACATATTTCTGTTGTCTTCCAAGACTCAATGAAAGAATTCGAAGGGTTTATTGAACAAGGTTGTTTGTGCTTTTGTTCAATGAAAAAGTCCATGGCGCAAAGCAGTAACCAATTAAAACCTATCTTGTACTGGTTTGACTGGTGCAAATTGAATTATGACTGGTAGCCAATGATTACCATTAGGGATGTTCAGATACCAAGTACCGTACTCGGTACAAGTACAAGTACAGATACTTTTCCAGCTCCAAGATTAGACTAGAGAAAAATTCTAAAGTTAGGAGGCAGCTGTCATTTGTAAGGAGCACACGGAGCTCCTAGGGATTAATGAATCTCTGTTTTAATGTACGATTGTTTTTTTATAAATATATATAAGGGATGCACAGATACCATTTTTTCAAGTACAAGTACTGATACTTCTCCAAGTCCTCACAGATACAAGTACTGATACTTCTCCAAGTCCTTACAGATACAAGTACTGATATAATTTTTGTTTATTGTCATGTGACAGTTTTTCTAAAACAATACAGACTAATGATTTCAGGACAATGGTGGAGCCCCAGAGCCAGATCCCAGCTGCAACCACTGCACCCTGGTAGTTCTTGTGAAAATGCCAAGTATCTGTACTGGTATCTGGACATCCCTAATCACCACATTATAGTTGGCCACATGCATTAAAGTTGATTTCCTGATTGCTTGCAGTCACTGTTAAGTCAGCAAATGAACACCATTCACATATTACCCCGGGGCACTGGAAATCTGGATATTATTTATTATAAAGGAAGATCAGCTTTTAACCTACAGGGTTATTCACAAAAGGGTGAAGAGTTTGGGAGAAGGAAGGAGAAGTGAACAATTCTCCAATTCAGCTCACTTTCCAGTTCAGCCATGTTATCCTAGATTGATCACTTCTCCTGACTTCTCCAAACTCTTCACCCTTTTTTGAATAACCCTGCTAGTGTTAATTGCTGCCCTGCGCCACATCTTCACCACTGATCCAGTCTTGGTAGATCAGCTTGTGGCCATTCTGGACTCATTGGATACTCATGGTTTAAAACCTTATTTGTCCACAAAGACCTGAGCCATGTCCAAGTGGCATCACTAGCTTCCAGACTGCCTCCAAAAGGGCAATGACTGTACTCAACAATCTGTTTATAATGTGCATTCATGAATCCTCCTCATGTAAGAGTATACTGCACAATGTAATACTTTAAGTCAAACTTCACCTAACAGCAACTGGACACTAGTAAAAAACTGACACCGCAAAATCCTTTACCAAAACTGAAAATTCCATAGTGTTCTGATAACGGTTGAAAGTTCACGGAGGATAAATCAGGACAAACTTCACTCTAAACTTTACCTATATTTTAACAGCTAGAATGAAAGCAATGCCTTGCCGGGATCACATTTATTAAAGGGTCAGTCCACCCAAAATATGTATTTTAGTTTTTGGTAAATGCTGGAGAGTTAAACCAGCTGAGAGCTTCTTGTATCACTCAATGACTCTACTGGTGAGATCTCTGCACCGAGTCCCCGAATCTGCACATAACCCATGGTCATTATGAGGGGTTTCCACTCTCCCTGCCTGAGTAGCTGGAACACTGGTGGGCAGGAATACCCAAATGTACCAGGTGGACAGGAACGGAGTCCGGAATTATCTTGTTATTGAAGCATTTAGACATACAACCTTTATATAAAACATCATTTTTGGATGGAGAAACCCTTCAAAATACATTTGTAAATTAAAAGTTGTTTAAAGCAGAACTCTAAATTTTGTTAAACAAATATATGAGATGCCCTCCTGGCCAATTTGTAAATTGTTATAAAAACAATTATTGGCCGCAGATAGAGAGGAAATGATTTAATACCTTGTAAACACAAATGTCACTTCTCTGCACTGGAACAACTGCCTTCCCAGAATCCCCTGACCCCTGCTCTTGTAATTAATGGCATCTCACACAGAACTATGCAGGTAGCCCAAGATCAAATGACATGCATGCTGTTGTATGAGGTCTGGCATCCCCGGCATACTAGAAACATTTTTATATGAAAATATGGGCCAAATGTCCTGGCACAATGGGACCTTTTCAAGAATCAAACCTCCCCTGTAGATGTACTTGAGGAGAACCAGGTTCATCAGGAAAGTTACTTCAAGTCCAATATATGATACTTTATAGAATGATGAAAGGACTCCGGGGATGCAATATTTCATACACCTATGGCATTAAGTGTGCATGCTTATGGAGAAAAAACCCATCTGCATCATCTAGAGCCAGCCATGTAGAACTTTTCCAACTGACCTATCATTTCTTTCTACAAGAGCCAGCACTAGTCTTTCATATCAATATTTATGTGTGATCATACAGCACCACCTGGGGATTTATGAAGCAAATAATTCCCAGCAAGAACATCATTTTACATGCTTCTCATACCCTCATCTACAATGCATCTGGAAGCTTGAGCAATGCAACTGACAGACCAACCTCAATGGGTTGTGCCTGGCTTGCCTTGGCAGGAAGGAGGTCTTCCATCAATAAAACATGACTTTGTCCATTTTTTTCCCTTGGCTTTACCCATTTCTGCAATTGGTGGGCAACTTCAGATCACCGCAGACAAGACAGATGCTTCAAGAAAGGAAAGCGGGATGATACTATACTACAATACTAAAAAAATATAAGCTAGTTACATCCCCAACCCTATTACATCCCTAGAAAACAATAAATACATAAACCTGTAACTCTCTCTGACCGATGTGGGCCACCCACAGGTCTACCGCTGAACCGCATGTCCCATCATGCACTGGCAGCCAATGGCAGGCTTCCACAGGCATGCTGGGACTTGTAATACTATTCAGCTGAGGAGCCAGAGGTTGCCACATTCACGTCTTTGAGATTATTAAGTGCTTTGTGTTAATTTTAATCCGTTGGATTTATGTCACGTCTGGTAACAAGAATAAGCTAGAAAAATATATATATGGCCGTGCTGCAATTCAAAAGGAACACAACCTCCAGATGGGAACCGTCAAGCCACCAAGACGAAAACCGTTTGATTTTATAACCAAATCTCTACTTGCAATCAGCTCCATGTATACGTGTCTTATCAATGCTTCAAGCAAACTTGTTTCTGCGTATAGAACGTAACTATAATTGTACATAGCAATCATGTTTCCCAATAACATATACTGTACATGTTGTGCTTCCTTAGTAGCTGTACAGTCATTGTGCCATGGGAAGAATGTGATCTTTCATTAAAACAATATACTCTCTGATGACCCATGGCCTTACTGATTGAAAGTGCCCGTGCCAACACTATAGACATTAAAGTATTTATATATTAACAAATCAGTAAAACAGCTTTACAACAAGCCCTCACTCACCTCCCTAGGTGCGTGTACTGTGAACTTATTCATTCTCAAAGACTGCAACAAATATTCTATTGCTGATATGTAGCAGCTTAAAAACACTTGCTGTGTGTTTACATTACAGGGCTGATGGGCTTCCAAATTCTGCACCCCATAGCAAGTAAAGGAAAATGAATCTCAGATTTCAGTACCTCCGTTGTGAATTTAAAGAAGAATTTCTCCACAATGCTACAGCTACAAAGGTGCATGATGGCTTGTGTGAAAGTGCTTTTACGTCTTCTTCAGAATATGTTAATACTTAAGGAGAACTATGAGGTGAGTGAAAAATCAATAGATTGGGAAGTGAGCGAACACATACCGCCGCTTGCTCACTTCTCGAGCATCTCCCTGCAGAGAGCCGTGACTGTCAGTCACGGCTCCCTGCAGGGATTCCCCTCTCTCCGATCCTCCAACGCTGACGGGAGGAACGGACGGGGGCAGGCACAGCTGGCTCTGCCTCTAGATAGGCAGAGCCCGCTGTCATTCACGCAGCTGGGTGGATCTCGACAGTATTGTTGCGATCCGTTCCAGCTGCGGCGCTCTCAGTATACCGCGAGCTGTGGCTCGCGATATACTGAGCTTTGGGTCACGGGAGTACGCTAGTTTATGTCCTCCCGTGACCCTTAAAAGAACTATGGGGGGAAAAAAACTTACCCTATGGTTCTCTCTTTAATGTGCAAAGTCTGGATGCAGGGTCACTTTACAGCAATAATTCATCAGCAGTTCTAACGGCACAGAAATATGAACATGAACTCATGGCACAGCAAGTGACTAAAATGTGAACAGTCACATCAGATATTACATTCAGGTAAACCTTACACTAATGGCTCACAATAAATACTTGCTGAGAATACAAAGTCATTTCCCTTTCAATGGGGTTCTACACCCAGCTACAGACATATGCTGTGTCTACCTAATCTGACTGTGGAATATACAGATGCACGTGGTCAGGACAAGGTTGATAAGCCTGTTATTGGCACAGATGAGAAGCAATGGAGGAAGCTATTCAAAATCAGGAGGTGAAGATGCCTTGGCTCCGTAGCAGAAAACAAGATGATTGGCGGCTGTTTTAAGAGTCAACCTACTTGGTGAAAAATGAGAGCACAGCAGATAGGTAGACCTAATCCTAGCTCCCCTGCAATCCAAATACATACTGGTAAACCAATTGGCTTCCCCTCGAAACTGGCTATAGCGTGTTCATGCAAATGTGCATGTGCTGGGGAGCTTTGTAAACTATTCTAGAGCAGGGATTGATATAAAAGCTTTCTATAATCTCTGTAAACACTGAGGGATAAATCCTCTTTATAAAAATCACAAGCATTAAAAGTAAATGGAAAATTTAATTGGATGACACAAAGTTTTTTAAAGTATTAAGTATCATTGACACTTTTTTTTAATTATATATATATATAAAATACTAATTTGTATCATTGCTGCTGATCTCCTGTAGAATCACTGCAGCCACTTCCTGTCTGCATCCACTCCAGTGATGGCTGCATTGCATTTCTAAAAGCAGGTTTCCTCATGGTGACAACAGTGGATCATGCCAGCGCAATGTGTGTCAAAATGGCCGCTTTTAGCTTCCACTGGAAGAAAAGGTGACAGCGCAAGCGCACAATTGGGATTTGAAAAAGGCGTATTGCCGCCCTATGACAGGAAGTGTCTGAATAAGGACATTCATGCCAGAATTACCAGGTATTATAATGAAAGCTGCCGATTAAAACTACCAAAAACGCTTACATGACATACACTTGTCAGGCCAATGTAGTATTGCAGAAATAAATGTTGCTACACTAACGATCACATACATTAATGGTAATCTGGTCTTTCTCCCTTATGTATAGATCTGTACGTTTTCTACTACTATAGAGCATGCATCGTCTGGATCAGCCCCTGCCCCAGATACCAATAAGCCCAACTGAACGGAGACACCTCTGACTGGTCCTGAGATGAACAACAGAGATGACTAAGCAATGATAAAAAAAAAATAATTAAAAAAGTTGTTTCTGGTCACATGATTTATCGGTCTCCCAGGCTCCTCTGCCTCCTCCTCTGAGGTCTTGGTGGTCTCTTGGATATCCAGTTTTCCCATGACCCCACAGACAGCACGTTCCAATCTAACACCTACAATCCGAGTGTTTTAAACAGTGCTAAGCCTTAGTGCAGAGGTTCTCAAACAAAGAAAATTCTGCTCTATACAATCAGATGGTAAACATATCCCACAACAAGTGATGAGTCTCATTTGTTATGGCAAACAGCCCCCACCCACCCCATCTATAAGTCTTAAGAAATACGTACTCAAAAACAGGAAGAACATAAAAGCAGACATTTGTCTGTGACAACCAAATCAGAGACTTCCTTCTACTTCCTAACCTGCACTGGCACAATGACACCTCCATCATTGGTTGGTGGTGGCAATTCATACTTCATTCTAGGCCTCTCGTTTATAAGGATGCTAAAAATCTGCCAGACGTTACTATATAGGTGACCTAGCTTGCGTCCGTGAGGACGATACCGTAGTTTAGATGAAGCAAGCTTGGGCAAGAATTCAATAATTACACCGCCTTCAGACATCCCATTCATAAAAATGACTTCCGGGATCCTCAATGTGCCAAGCAACCGCTAACATCATGCTGAAGGGACAGTGCCCCATGTGTGGGCTTTCTGTAGCCTGGAACCAGGAGACGACTGCTAAGAAAATGGCAACCCAATGGAGCGAGAGATGAAAAGGCAACCAGCGAAATGGCCGGATCTGCCATGTCAAGAGCACATGGTGTTTAGGTGACTGTACAGCGCACAAAATGACTTCCTTCGCCACGTGTATGAAATGAGAACTTGACCCACAATACAGGCTCCTCCACTTGTACAGTTGTAGCATATACATACAGAAGACAGCGCTCTAGTTACAGTATTCAGCATGAGATGGACACCAGTTTGGCTTTCCTCTCCGACAGATGTGTGCGGTTATGGTAACCACTTTGCATAGTGTGACTCCCTTTTATCTCCCAGGATCAGCTGGCTTCCATGCCTTCTGCTCCCTTTAGAACCCATCATTGCATTTTCTTGCCCTGGCACAGTGAAGCTTCCAGTAAAGAGTTATTTAAAATTAGAAAACAAGAAAAAAAAAAAAGTTGCAACAGTTTCGGAAAAGTATTGTAAAGTGCTCGTCCAAGGCCAAACACTGCGGCCATCTTCCCTTGTTGCCTGTGTCTCTTCCGCCCAAGGCAGGCATTGAAAAGTGCTTTGGTTACTGTAGAGTCCACATATCCATGTCATGAGCGCCGCGCATCTCAGCCCGCTACCGGCTAGGATTCTGGGCCCTGCCCCTAGAGGGCAGGATGGAGACATGAGATCTGTGGCTTCTTGTTTGGGTGACCCATAGGGTGAAGTATGTACACTATACAATGTTTTCTGCGCCAGGCAGAGGCCCTTGCGGAGGTCCGTGCTCCTGTTTGCTGTGTAGTTGTGCCAACTGTAGGACGGGCATGTTGCAGAGGGGACACACTTTCCGCACCTCCAGCCATTTAATGAGGCACCTAGAGGGAAAAACCACAAATTGATTAGCCCTCCAGCCTTGTAATTAGCACATTGTAATATATTTTACCAAGCGAAATGGGTAGGATTGACACAAGACATGGCAACCTATCAGCAAAAGCAAGTTACAGAGGCAATCAACAGTGTGTGATCACATTGCATGCAGCTATAATAGGGTATCGGTCCTTGCCCCTCACCAGCTGGGCACACTTTTTACAGGTTAAAGGCCCATTAAACCCAAAGGTCATAATTTACTCATTGGTGCACCTGATGAGCTCAGCCAGCCCCTGGCTTAGAATACGTCTTGGATTCTCAAACCTGCATGACCTCCCTGACATATATTCTCAGCTCTGTCCACCTGGGAGTTTAGAGCGTTCCCACCCAATTTTATGTGTTCTGCCTCCCATTACCTTCTTCAAAATCTCCAATAATGTAATAAAGTCCAACAAGTATAGCAGGATGCTCTCATAGTGGGCAAAACAGGAGTTCAGTTCTGGGGACTTACAGTGGCTTGAAAAAGTATTCACCCCCCTTGGCATTTTTCCTATTTTGTTGAATTACCACCAGGCATTAAAATGGACTTCTGGGAGTTTGTATCATTCGATTTACACAACATGTAATATCACTATGAAGATGCAAGATATTTTTATTGTGATACAAACAAGAAATAAGACAAAACAAAACAGAAAACTTGTGTGCATAACTATTCACCCCCCCCCCCCCCCCCCCCCAAAGCCTACAAATACTTTGTAGAGCCACCTTTTGCCACAATTACAGCTGCAAGTCTCTTGGGGTACGTCTCTATACGCACAGCACATCTAGTCACTGGGATTTTTGCCAATTCTTCAAGGGAAACCTGCTCCAGTTCCTTCAAGTTGGATGGGTTTTCACAAACTTTAAGTCACGCCACAGATTTTCAGTTGGATTGAGGTCTGAGCTTTGACTAGGCCATTCCAAGACATTTAAATGTTTCCTCCTAAACCACTTAAGTGTTGCTTTAGCAGTAGGTTTAGGGTCATTGTCCTGATGGAAGGTGAACCTCCATCCCAGTCTCAAATCTCAGGCAGACTGAAACTGGTTTCCCTCAAGAATCTCCCTGTATTTAGCACCATCCATCATTCCTTCAATTCTGACTAGTCCCGGCCAATATATGACATCCCCACAGCATGATGCTGCCACCACTATGCTTCACTGTGGGATGGTCTTCTTGGGGCGATGAGAGGTCTTTGGCTTGCACTAGACACAGCGTTTTCCTTGAAGGCCAAAAAGCTCAATTTTATTCTCATCTGACCAGAGTACCTTCTTCCATATGTTTGGGGAGTCTCGCACATCACTCTGCCAGTCTGCTCACAGGTAGATTGTGTTATTTCTAACTTTGTCAAAATATCCTGAAAATGGGTCGGGAAAAATGACCATCAGAGCTTTAGAAAAATGTGAATTGATTCCAACCATTCTAAAAAGGTGAAGGTAAACCCATTGAGGAAGCAGTAGCTCCATTGTTTTCCAGATTCCCCTAAACATGATGAACAGGAAAAAGAAGAGGGCAGGAGTGCAACAGTCTGGTGCCAGGTGTGTGCATGGGGAGTGATGAGTAAATGAGGATGTGTATATGTGGGGTGGTGAAAGGGGATGTTGAGCACTTACATGTGATGGGGGTGTGGTGGTGGGACACTTCTGTTGGCGTGGTCGTGTAGTCACGTTTTGGGGCTGGACCACCCTGGGAGTGCACTAATCAGTCTCATCTGAACTTTCTACTCCCTATACATGATGGGATGTTTGAAGAGAATACAGGTTCCGTTTAGCACCTTGGTTCTCAACTGGTGGGTCTGGACCCAAAAGTGGGTCGCGACCCCGTGTTCAGTGGGTCGCCGCATGCCTTCCACTTTTCTAGGTGAGAGGCTCATCAGCCTCCCCATCGCGCAGCACTGTCAGTTCTTACGCTGAGCAGCCATTCAAAATATGCTGCCCAGTGTCAGCTCGAGGTGGGGTGTACTGGGGGTATGACTGCAAGGGAGCTCCATCCATACATGCATTGCTTATAGCTCCCACGCATGTCCTGTAGTGGTGCCTGGACTGGAGTGACGTCACATTCTGGCTCCTGGTACCTCTACAGGCGCACATGGGAACTGTACAAGCAATGCATGTATGGATGGAGCTCCGTCACAGCACAATGGCCCACACTGCTGTGCGTTCCATTGCAATGCAACTTGGGTCGCGACTTAATGCCCGAGGACAAATGTGGGTCTTAAGGTTACACAGGTTGAGAACCACTGGTTTAGCACATTTCGAACAATGGTGGATCAGGCCAGAGAGGATTTATACTGGTGCAGAACTCCTTCTGACCACTAGAGGGATACATTCACCTTAAATGCACATGGCTACAATGCTGTATTGTACACTGCCTGGCCAAAAAAAGTCACCACCTGGATTTAGCTAAGGAAACAGGTAAGAACCTTCCATTGGGTAAGTGTTATGATCTGGGGTTGCTTCAGGTGGTCAGGCCTAGATTCAGCAATGTTATGTCCCCAAAAAATGAGGTCAGATGCCTACCTGAATATACTGAATGACCAGGTTATTCCATCAATAGATTTTTTTCTCCCTTGATGGCACATTGGGCATATGCCAAGATGACAATGCCAGGGTTCATCGGGCTTGTGAAAGAGTGGTTCAGGGATCATGAGACATCATTTTCACACATGGATTGGCCACCACAGAGTCCAGACCTTAACCCCTTTGAGAATCATTAAGATGTGCTGGAGAAGAATTTATACAGTGATCCAACTCTCCCATCATCACTACAAGATCTTTGTGAGAAATGAATGCAACTCTGGATGGAAATAAATGTGGCATTGCATAAGCTTATCGAAATGATGCCACGGTGAATGTGTGTCGTAATCAAGCCTATAGGTGGATATAGTATATTAGGGTGTGTGACTTTTTTTGGCCAGACAGTGCATTTGTAGGTCCCCCTGCTCGGTTTAGTAGACATTAGGGACCCCAATTTTGGAAATAGTACCAGCTCAGAAATGTGTCAGTGCCTTGAAAGTGAACCTGTCACAAAATCATGGGGGCCTATGGCTCTGGTCCACCTCCTCTCACTCCTTACCATTGACCTATCACCAGCCTCACTAAGCAGCATTAGGCGGAGCCGGCAACCCCAGATGGTGCTCACTGTCTGATTACCTGAGACCCCAGTGATGCTTCACAACCAACTAAAATGCATCTAAACCCCCAAAGTGAACTTCTGTTAGGTCTCATTCACGCCATGTGTGTTGATCAACATTTCACAATGCAGGCTCAATGCAAGGGCACATAGAAAACAATTGACACCTCACACGTCGGTGTGAGTAATGTACAAACGTTGCATATCTGTATTTTTACATGGCACATGTGACCGCAATGCAGTAAATACATAAAGTCCTGTACACACCAACAGGGACATGCATTATATCGCAGCATCATGCACTCCCGTTGCTGCGAACAGGCCTTTCTTTGCTCTTGTTCTATCTGTTGTGACTATTATCAGTTATTCTTAGTTAAGTCTGAGGACTACAGAACTATTCTCCTCTATAGTCTGGACAACAGAAAAAAGATGGGGTTTTGTGGTCCTGTGTTGTTTCTGTTGTCCTGACACAGTAGAACGAGTGAATTTCATCATCCTAGGACAGGAATTGCGGAACTGGCCCAATCACCAGATTTTGGGCATGCTGTATGGGACCATGCCCCCGTAAATATGGGTGTAACATGAAGCATGGCCTAAGCCTTTAATACTTCAGGAAATGATTTCAGGTCCCACCTCTCTCGGATATAATGAAGGTTGCAATTGTTCCTAAGATGGTAATTACCAAAGTTCCATAATTCTTTTCTACAATGAAGCAGGCGTGGTCCTCAGGAGATATAACGTGACCCCTGAACCCAATTTCATACCTGAGGCCCCATTCACACCTGAACGGCTTGTAGTGTATAGCTCCAAAATCCCATGCTTCTAAACTGTGCCTGTTCATGTGTCGGCGTTCAGGCGCCCAGAGCTCAACCCATGAAGCTCAAAAAGGCAGATGAGATACTTTTTAGAAGCACAATGGGCTTTTGTGGCCCAAAAGACATTAATGGAAGTTTCTGAATATGCCTGAAAATAAAGTGTTGTTCAACATCATCATGTTTTTCAGCTTTCCATCGGCACAGGGCCTGAACACGCCTACATCCCCATAATTCAAGCCGACCTGTGACACCGAAGATGTCACAGGTCAGCTCTATTGATCGGGAAGTCAGCGAACACAGACCACCGATTGCTCACTTCCCGATCTTCTCCCTGCAGAGAGTGGTGACCGCCAGTCCCGTCCCCCCGATCAGCTTTCAAGCAGCCAGCGGGGTGGATCTCAACAGTATCGTCGGCATCCATCCCGGCTGCGGCACGGGTCTGCAGTGTCAACATATAGCAGGCAATAGCCCGCTATATACTAAGTTCTTGGTCACCATACATTAATATATGTCCTCCTGTGACCCTGAAGAGAAATATGGTCAAAAAGGGTTAGGCCGTAGTTCTCCTTTAAATATGAACGCAGTTCAGCCCTCTGTTTCATTCGACATGCCTGCTATGAAGCCATCACCCACTCACACCGTCTGCTGGCTCTGCTCATTATACACTGTGCACAGGCCTGACAAAAGGGCCCCCCGTGGCCCCTCCATATATATGAGCTGGGGATGAAGCCATCACCCGCTCACATCGTCCCCTGGCTCTGCTTATTATACACTGTGCACAAGCCCTATTTCTTGCGTTTGCAGTGGAACGGAACGCTGGCAAAGTTTTGCCATGCGTTCGGTTCGCACTACGGGCGGGGGGCGTGGAAGCGGTGCCATTAAATACAATGCACAGCCACGCCCCATCCCAAAACGTGGGGGGAAGTTTCTCCGCAATCGCGGTGCGTTCCAGCAGCTACCGCTCTGGAACGCACACGCTTTCGGTGTGAATAAGCCCTGACCGAGAAGCCCCATATGTTGTGAGGGGGGATGGGGGGGTGCTAAAGTGGCCGCTGATGGCGCCGCCAAATACTTCCAAAACAGAACAAATGGTCACCAGCACTCCAAATTTTCTTTAAAACTAAATCCTTCTATTAATTCTCACAGGTCATATCACCATGCGTGGCAACGTTTCGGAACCTATCCAGTCCCTTCATCAGGCAAACTAAAGTGATTTTCATTAAAGACGCACCCCAATTACGCATTCTGAGAAAAACACGTGCGTTTTGTAATTTAATGGTAATGAGCGGGCCTTTTTTCCCCACATGGAGATATTAGAAAGCCATAGGAGGAAGCAGAATAGGGGGAGGCAACCCTCCAGCTGCTGTGGAACTATAAGTCCCGTGAGACATTCCAGGACTCTGACAGCGACAGGCATGACCCCCAGAGGCGGAGGAATGATGGAATTTGTAGGTTCACTACCGTTGGAGTGCCGAGGTTGCCTATCCCTGAAGTAGAGTATGCTGCAGGGGGCTCTACCCCTAATACTCAGCACAGAACACAGGGCCCATAGATCTCTATGATGGGGGCGACTACTGCCCGGAGAAACAGACCAATCAGAACAAGCGGAGGATCGGGGGGTATTTTCTTCCTTTGGCAGTACTTACTTTCTGTGAAAGGCGTGCTTGCAGGGACATATACCAAGCTCATCTTTGGGCTTAAATTCCTCCAGGCAAACGGCACAAATCTAGGAGGAAGGAAGAAAACACCATAAGAGACAAACATACAAATATCAACATATCAGTTTATCACAGGGACATAATATGATGGGGATTCAGAATTATAGAGCTGCCACCAGAACGAGGGAGGGAGGGGAAATCTTTCATTGGGGCATGTGCTGTAGTGCTAATTTGCTCTCATTTCTTGTTGTGTCCCAGGGACAGGAAGTGAAGGGGAATCTCTCTACCAGGTGGTGGACATCAAAAGAAAAATTCTAACCAATTCCTACTCTATCCAAAAACATTGACACTTTAAAGCCTCTAAAGCCAGAAAAGGATAAAAAAAAAGGGGCATATGAATTTCCGGTGCTCCTCAGCGCCATCTAGGGGCATAGGAATTCCTGGGCTCCTGAGCACCATCTAGTGGCACAGAAATTCCCAGTGCTCCTCAGCGCCAACTAGTGGCATAGGAATTTCCTGTGCTCCTCAGCGCCATCTAGTGGTATAGGAATTCCTGGGCTCCTGAGCACCATCTAGTGGCATAGGAATTTCCGGTGCTCCTCAGCGACATCTAGTGGCATAGGAATTTCCTGTGCTCCTCAGCGCCATCTAGTGGTATAGGAATTCCTGGGCTCCTGAGCACCATCTAGTGGCATAGGAATTTCCGGTGCTCCTCAGCGCCATAGGAATTTCCTGTGCTCCTCAGTGCCATCTAGTGGTATAGGAATTCCTGGGCACCATCTAGTGGCATAGGAATTTCCAGTGCTCCTCAGCGCCATCTAGTGGCATAAGAATTTCCGGTGCTCCTCAGCGCCATCTTTCCCTTCTATTCCTATTTCAGTGAATACTGTAACATTTTGGATAATCCATCACCTTCTGCCTGCTGAGGATAGTCATCAGGAATAACAAGAAGGGCAATCATCCCCTGTTGAGAGCAGGGTTCTTACCCTTCTGCACTCCATTCAAAACTTTAAATAAAAAAGTCTAAGTTTTAGATGTACATTATATGCAAAATTAAGTAATATTTAGGTGCATTTTCTTGGCTCTCTGACTGATTATATCATCTATCGGTGTGTACACATAGGGTGGGAAGCTGGCCGCGCGGTTAGGGCTCGCTTCCATCGGAATGCATGTAACAATACGTGTCGCACTAACATTGTGTTTCTGAAAGATGACATTTCAATTGACCGGAATGGCAAATTACAGGTCATTGCACATCATTGCACACAATATGCAGCATGCAGGACTTATATCCAGCGGACTGAAACGCAAAGCATTGCTGGGAAAATAATCTATGAGGACATTGGACTTCCTGCTGTCCAAGCATCCTCACCTGCCCTGGAAAATTCCCGACAACGGTGGGAACGAGCCCTCCCAGGTCAATGGACTCCTATGTGTATTTATGCAGATGGGGAAACACCATCCCAGATATTACAACCACCGTCCTCGGTTTGTACATGGAGGAATAGTTTGATGCCATTTAAATAAGAATTAAAGTGCAACGTTTTTAGTTTTGGATAGAGTGGAGAGGGACTAAAACATGGGTGAGGCTTTTATTGCTGTCTGTATCCCCGTTAAGGAGTTTCATCTTCTCTATTTGTCCTGGTGACCTTTATTACTGAAAGTGAAAGAGAATCATGAATGTTGGGTTGTCACCAAAACAGGAACTCAGAACTCATAGGTGGGAAAACCTCACTAGTTCTGGTGACCACCAGGGATTTTCTTCTAATGGATGGATTTTATCTCACTTCCTATGTGAAGGGGGAACTCTCCCCAAATGTTAGATTGATTAGCAACCACTCAGGCAGGATAGGATCAGAATGTACTTAGCTGGCCAGCCGGGAACATGCAGCAACGCAGGCACGTTCAAATAATATGGACTCACTCCTTTTATAGGGTTTTGAACAGTGGAACCATCTGTGTTACCTTGAATTATCTCCAAAAAGCAGATAATAATGACACCTGTACTCATTTCATTAGATGGGTCTTCTCGTCTTGATAAAACCCCCTCATATCAAGGTTAGGGGACAGCTGTCTTGGCATTGAACCTATAGCTCATTAAATCAAGGTCCCTCATATCAAGATTTAGAGGACAGCTCTTCATTAAATCAAGGTCAATGGTCAACATGTTTATGATTCTATGTTTAAACTTTTGTTACCTCAACCCATTAGATCTAAACTCTAGTTAACACAAAAATCTAAATGTTGCTTATTCATACAACTCACATATATGTATAATATGTGTATATGGCGTTTCCACTATATAATTGTGTACTATATAAATGCAGACTTTTGTATAAAGCACAATTTATGATTTGGTCTTCAAGCTAAATTTTGAGCTTGACAGTGAGATGCAACTGGGATCATTAATACTCCCTATACACTTGTTTCGACTACTGGACAGGAAGTGAAGGGCTATCTATTCAATGGGAAAAAAGCTGACAAGGCGATAACCTTACTTTATCCAAAACTAGAAAAAAACGACCGCTCGAGACCGACACCCACCCTTCAAGGAATTTTGATAATTGCATAACGCCTCCTAGACGAGAGACATGTTTTAAGGACCCCATGTATAGCACTATGATCTGCCTGCATAGCATGGAGACGCACAGAGACCCAGTAATGCTATCACAGGGGCCAAAAGAAGGTATGTAATTAAAATGTCATTAACCTGTTGATGAGGGGGTGGGAGGAACCAGGGAAGGCACAATATAAACTTCAGCTTTAAAGTACGAAGGGTAAGAAACAGCCCACAGACACCAGATGGCAGGAGTCCGATCCAGCCCTTTGGAGGAACCGCGATCAGCTATCCTTTGTAGCCCTGTGAATATGAACTTTCTTGTGTCACAACTCTCGCTAAGCCTGCTGAACTACAACTCATCGTCTGAACAATATAACATAATCATTGCTTGCTGGAAGCAATGCATGATGGGATATGTAGTCTTGAGACATGGAGATTAGATCATATCAAGCAGCAGGGGTAGAGACGCAAAGCACAATGGGAATCCAGGAAGTTGATGAAACTGATGGTCAGACAGAAGGCAGCACTCACTAGATAAAAGGGATTTATTCACGTTAGCTCTGATTGTATTAATCATAAACATTTCCAGTATGTATTCCTATTACGATGCTGATGTGATAACAGGATAGTACATGCCGGGACTCTACAACTCCTTTAAAAAAATTCCAGAACATGTTAAAAGAAGCAGAAATAAAAGGAGACAAGACACCAGAAATAACGAGGGCACGCTTTCTCACTCACCTCGTACAAATTCAGCTCTTTTACTTTTTCTTTCAATATGACCTGAAAAGAGAGTTTATATACTTTCATTATCCCGGTAATTATCAATGATTGGCACAGTGTCACCAAGCCTGCACAGTGTGTCATTAGGGGAGTATGTGTGTACATAGCACATAGGTAATAGCATGTGCAGGGGACACAAACAACATAAGCATTATAAAATGTCTTACCTGTTTATAGGCATACAGTTCTTTCCGGGCCTGATGCCTTAACCTGTGGGGAGAGAAGACATCATCAGGGTCTGCAACTTTGGTTTAGAGGGGAGCCATGTTATATCATTACACATTGTGCTATCAACAAAGAACTGTACCTGTATATCAAATAAAAATACATATTTGGAATCTAAATAAAATAAGTCTGACTATCCCTGGTAAACTAATCATAGTACACTTCTATGTGATGTAGACCAAGAAGTAAATGTTTTATGGCCATGGCCATCTGGTACCATATGTCAAAGGTCACCCTGTACCTTGCTTGTTGTTCAAGTCTGGTGTCACATTCAGGGTCATCAATCTGTTCACATTAGTTACGCTGTCATGCTTTCCTAACGTCTGTAAATACTGTTGACCAATTAGGTGTTCACTGCACTGTATAAATACCCTTTGTTACAAAACAGTTGGCAATTTCCCAACAAAAGGACTTTCCCACATGTGTCAATAAACGGCAAGTGAGGTTTGACAACATTCCACAACAACATCTACTCATATCCGTCAAGGCTTTCACATTTTTACTTCCTTGGTGTTCCAGTTTGTCCTTTTTATATAATAGGTTGGTTCTGGATAGAGAGGGGAAGCATTAGGCTTTCACCACTATCTGGGGGCGTCATTTACCCCCGATTCACACCTGAACGTCTTGTAGCTTGAAGATCGAAGTTCCAAAACGCTTTAGAAACAAAAGCTCATGCTTTTAGATTGTGCCTGTTCACATATGAGCACTCAGGATGCCTGAAGTTCAACACATGAAGCTCAAAGGAGGTACATGGGCTACTTTGAAGTTCATGGGGCCCCTTTCTGCTTTCAATGGAAGCACCAAGGCTAAACTTAGCTTTCACTGGTTAAATGCTCAAGACTAAATATGCCTGAAAACATTCACGTTTGGGTGTAAATGGGGGTTTCCTGTCCTGAGGCAACATTTAGCTGACAGTGGGTGTGTTCGGGAACTTTTCCTCTGCCTTACACAGAGCAGTTCCCAGATTGTCGACAGAAGGAAGGGTAGACTGTAAGCTACAGCAAAGTTTAGGTGAGAACCTGAACTGCTCAGAAGGTAGGGTGCTCTCTATGGATGCAGTTTAATCCTCAGGTTTGAATATAGCTGAATTGCAGCTTTAAGTTTTTCGCATGTGCAGAGGATTGTAGGCAACAAGATTTCTAGCCTTCCCTTCCAATTTGTATTTCTATCTGTGCTGCTGTTGCAGATTTCCCTCGCTTGTCTGGTGAAACCATTGCCACCGTGACGGAAAGTTAGGGGAAATCTCTTTAATGGAACCCCAGATAGCAGTAAAATTTGACAGGGTTAAGGGTTAATCCTTCTCCCCACTAGCCAGAACTTAGAGAAAAGTTTTGGTTCTTGTCCACCTGGGATATTTTGGAGATCCTGCCATCCTTGTGTGTTCCAGGTCCTCTTGCTACATTCTCCACAATATAAATAAATATCCAGCAAGCAAAGTGGGAACCCTCAATGTACATAGCAGATGTGCAGACCCGGGAACTCAGCCAATAGAGTCCCAGAGAAATAGAAGAAACTCAAGTGCTTCACCTTTCTATCATCCACCACACACCAAAATACTGACCCTTTAAAAAGGTACAGATATCCTTAAAAATTTTAGAGTTTCCTCTACGAGGTGCTGTATTCACCTGAATGCTTCCTGCCATGTAATGAGATGCTATATGAAGCAGAGAAGAGTCACCAGGGAATCCGCTCAGTAATTGTCAGTGCCAAGTACGGTGATTCCCAACGTGAAGCACATTAGAAAATCCATTGCATGTTAGTAAATATTGGTCATCCGTTAACTGCTGTAGGAAAAGAAGATCAATGCAGGTTGGGTGCGGGTAATAAGGCCGTTGTAAGGTCATCCTCATCACTTGACAAGATCGGCTGCGGCTACATGTCGAGCACCTAATTGAATGGATTACCACATCCAACCTGAAGATAGTGGAGACCCTATGACAGCCATATATTGATTACTTATTCTGTCTAATCAGACGCAGAGGTGAAAGACATCCACGGTCAATATGAACTCCTCAGACCATCGTCCTCTTTATTACAAGCCGTGTTATTCACATAAAACTGCATGGCCTACATCCTACTTAAAGAGCAGCCGGAGAAAATAGGTAAAATCACCCAATGATGTATCAATATGTCTAGTGTAGTTTACCTTAAAGGGACTCTTTAGTTAAGTTTTAAAAAAATGTCAAAATGCAAAGGATTTATAACCGACTGCCCTGCCACCCGTTCCTCTGAACTTCACATCCGACACACTTGTGGGTGCATGTCTGGCCCCCCATTTCACTCTGTGGTTCCTCCTGCTGGCTACTTTTGTTCTCCATGGTCCCTGTGTGTGTTGTAAAGTAACCACCGCTCCAAGCTTGCTTCCGTGATGGACTACAATCTCAATACAAATAAGTAAACTAAATGTGAGATTGTAGTCCATCATAGGAGTGAGCTTGGAGTGGTGGCTACTTTATAAACACACACAGGGAACATGAGGAAAAAAAAAAAAGTAGTCACCCTCCAGAAGGAAGGACAGTGTCAGCACCAATTCAGACATGATTTGAGGATCTACAGCTGAGTGATACACAAATAAGATACATTTTTGTTAATAGTTAGGGGACTTGAATGTATTTTTAAGATTTAATTCCAGAGTTTAGTGTCACTTTAAGAATTGGTAAGCTGCAATGAATTACATTTGTGTTCTTGGGTTAAGATAAACTTGCCAATGCTAAGATATGGTGGCTGCATTGTTTTTAGCCTTTTTCCTTTAGTTTCACCTGTTGATCTGACCAGTGACACACTTCCTCTTAGGGTGGTTCCACTATACAGAGGAGCAATGGAGCCACCATGAAGAGGAGCAATGGAGCCCCCATAAAGAGGAGCAATGGAGCCCCCATAAAGAGGAGCAATGGAGCCCCCATAAAGAGGAGCAATGGAGCCCCCATAAAGAGGAGCAATGGAGCCCCCATAAAGAGGAGCAATGGAGCCCCCATAAAGAGGAGCAATGGAGCCCCCATAAAGAGGAGCAATGGAGCCCCCATAAAGAGGAGCAATGGAGCCCCCATAAAGAGGAGCAATGGAGCCCCCATAAAGAGGAGCAATGGAGCCCCCATAAAGAGGAGCAATGGAGCCCCCATAAAGAGGAGCAATGGAGCCCCCATAAAGAGGAGCAATGGAGCCCCCATAAAGAGGAGCAATGGAGCCCCCATAAAGAGGAGCAATGGAGCCCCCATAAAGAGGAGCAATGGAGCCCCCATAAAGAGGAGCAATGGAGCCCCCATAAAGAGGAGCAATGGAGCCCCCATAAAGAGGAGCAATGGAGCCCCCATAAAGAGGAGCAATGGAGCCCCCATAAAGAGGAGCAATGGAGCCCCCATAAAGAGGAGCAATGGAGCCCCCATAAAGAGGAGCAATGGAGCCCCCATAAAGAGGAGCAATGGAGCCCCCATAAAGAGGAGCAATGGAGCCCCCATAAAGAGGAGCAATGGAGCCCCCATAAAGAGGAGCAATGGAGCCCCCATAAAGAGGAGCAATGGAGCCCCCATAAAGAGGAGCAATGGAGCCCCCATAAAGAGGAGCAATGGAGCCCCCATAAAGAGGAGCAATGGAGCCCCCATAAAGAGGAGCAATGGAGCCCCCATAAAGAGGAGCAATGGAGCCCCCATAAAGAGGAGCAATGGAGCCCCCATAAAGAGGAGCAATGGAGCCCCCATAAAGAGGAGCAATGGAGCCCCCATAAAGAGGAGCAATGGAGCCCCCATAAAGAGGAGCAATGGAGCCCCCATAAAGAGGAGCAATGGAGCCCCCATAAAGAGGAGCAATGGAGCCCCCATAAAGAGGAGCAATGGAGCCCCCATAAAGAGGAGCAATGGAGCCCCCATAAAGAGGAGCAATGGAGCCCCCATAAAGAGGAGCAATGGAGCCACCATGAAGAGGAGCAATGGAGCCCCCATGAAGAGTAGCAATGGAGCCACTATGAAGAGGAACAATGGAGCCATCATGAAGAGGAACAATGGAGCCATCATGAAGAGGAACCATGGAGCCATCATGAAGAGGAACAATGGAACCACCATAAACAGCAGCATTGACCCCATATGAGGATGGTAGTC
This sequence comes from Nanorana parkeri, assembly GCF_000935625.1. Lineage (NCBI taxonomy): Eukaryota > Metazoa > Chordata > Amphibia > Anura > Dicroglossidae > Nanorana > Nanorana parkeri. The sequence goes on from NW_017307347.1 coordinate 520,663, forward strand.
TAAGATGCACCAACAGATTTAGATGGACTCGACTAACATTTAACCTGAACCTCAGCTAACACTTTCTAAGCAGTTACAGCAAGAGTTTTTTTTCCTTTTGAGATAAAGATTTTACATAAATGAATAAAAGCTGGCCAATGTAAGCACCCCTGTCAGTGTGAAATGGTTTGTCTCAACCCTCTATTTTTCACTTTTGCTGGACAGCTTGGCCTGCTAAAGGAAGTTGAAAAATGACAGACTTGGCCAAATCACCAGGTGAAAATAAAGAGGAAAAAGAAACTAATGCAACAATCACGTCTAACTATTGGTAACCTGCAATATATTCAATTTTTGCTTTTAGGTTTACGTACCCTTTAAGGACAAAAATATCCAGTTTCCAATCTGAACTGCAGCTGCACAAGACCCCCGCAGTGCTTGCTTTGAATTCTTCTAGAATTGCATTGTTTACCGGGGCCTTCAAACAGAGAATCTCTCTGTGACCTGTACATAATGTAAATCCCAGAG
>NW_017307347.1:521257-525178 GCF_000935625.1 Nanorana parkeri
GCCGCCTGACAAATATGCCTACTAAAGGGAATTGCTGCAAGACTCTCCCCTGCTGTCTTCAGCTGCCTGTAGATCATCGGTGGTGGTGGAGGAGGAGCCCGAGTGGGCTGTCGGTGAAAATAACTGGCAGACATCTGTAATTGGTGTAATTATAAGGATCGGGTTACCGGCCGGGCGTAATGTCTGGGACATCTTTGCAATTCTATTTTCCCGGGTATAAAAATACTCCAAGATGCTGTGCTGGGTCTGCATTACACGTGAACACTGAGGAAGAGTGGAGCACAGTCAGTGGCGTCACAAGGGGGGTGCAGCCCGCACCCGAGTGCCACCATTGGAGGGGTGACACCAAAATGACTGACAGTCATTTTACGACAGTGTAAGTAGAGGAGGGGACCCGGCGGCATACCTTATCCTGCCGGCTGAACGTCCCCTCCTCTCTCTGCCGGCGTCCATCACCAAGATGGCCACCGGCAGGCGTCAATAAGACCACGGGCGATGAAGTCATTGCTCGCGCAGCAACGTCACGCACATGCGCGATGACAGCACGGTGGGGTGTCACCCGGTCTCCGCCCCTGGGCGACACCCAGCCTCAGGACGCCCCTGAGCACAGTCAATGTTCAGACTCGGAACAAGGTGCAAATGCACCAGTGCAACAAGCAGGCCCGAAAAATCAGAAAAAACAGTGACTGCAGCCAATTAAAATACAACAGCATGGATTGGGGGGGGGGGTTTCTCCTTTGGTTAAGAATTAGTGTATGGCTATGAGCTATGACTAAGGCCTAGTAAGGCAGAAATGCTTCAGCGGTTGTTCTTTGTCAAGCTGCATAAAGTTTTATTTCTTTGGAAGATCGTGTGCTGGTTCTACAGTTTAGGAGTGTATGTTTAGCCTTACAGGTTTTGTCCTCCCCCCACCCTGTGATTACACAGTAAAAGAAGAAGCAGCACACTGATGAGCTCATCTCTCTGTCACTCTGCTGTCTCCTCCTATTAGCAATTCCCTTGTTCACATAGGAGCACTGTGAATGGCTCCTAGTGCTGATTCTCCCTACCCAATCTGAGCTCTGCTGTACAAGGACTGCAAGAGGTTGATACCAGGTCCAGTTCAGGTACCTAAACTACTTGCATGTAAAAAAAACAACTTACATTTAACGATGGAATAATAAATACAGAGCTGCGTTAAATTGGTTCTTTTAAATCTGCTCGGCGTTCAGCTTTGTGCTTTTGTCGGTGCCATCAGTGCGATACATTCCCGAGATGAGCCAGAATTCATTGGCAGGAACCTTGGACATGCAGCTGACCTGCTTCAAGCGGATTTACTATTCCCATAGTCTTGTAGGGGGATAGCAAAACCCGCTTGAAGCTAACCAAAGCCCATCGGCACGGGCCCTTTAAGCGAAACAAATGTGCAGAAGTGGAATAATGAAATAAGTATCTGAAGACAGACGATGGCTTCCTTTTATGTTTTAAAGCATATTTGTAATATTTAATTATACATATAAAAAAGGCAATGTGCAAGATTACAGACGCCAGTCTGTCTGTGGACTGTTACTGAACGCCAGTGAGTCACCAAGCAAAACCTCTTCAGTTCAGACTACACACGGTCTGGAAAACAATAGACTGGCGTAACAAAGGCCATGGCGGCCCACTGCTATGGGGCCTGGGGGTGGTGAGGGGCCCCCATCAGGGGGGCTGTTAAGGCAATTTAAAGCTGGACTGCTCGTTTTTGTCTAGGTTATAACAAACTTATACTCACCAGATCCTTGGAGCCCGCCAGCTCTTAGACCGGCCCCTTCTGCCTTGCTCCCCCTCTGCTACAGTGGACTAAGGATCCTCGAGTCGTAACGTTCTATACAGAGTGTATGGAATGTGAGGACACCGAGGGAAATACCATTTCCGCAGCAGAGGAGGAGACAGGCTGGAGGGAGCACTGTGACAGCCAGCCAGATCCGAGGATCGGGTGAGTATAACTTTGTTATTTTTGACCCTAGGCAAAAACGAGCACTTAACCCTTGCAGTGAGGGGGAAGCTCCACTGCAAGGGTTAAGACTTTTTTCTCCTGGAGTTCTTAAAGGAGAACTATGGGGTCAGTGTTTTTCCCCATAGTTCTCCGTAGGGTAACGGGAGGACACAAACTAAGGTGAGTGAAAAGCACCCCCCCCTCATAGTTCTCCTTTAAGCAAAGAAAATTGGTGTGCATGTAACGAGGATGCATCTTCATCATTGTATCATTAAGGATTGCAGAGGTTACTGTTGGAAATGACCCTGTACCCCCTGTGACATTTCCAAACAAGAAGTGTCAGACATGCAGGAGACTTCAGAATCATTGGATGTAGTCTCAAATCTCCTTTGCAGGCAGGGCAGTAAAGGGAGTAGGTTTAGCTCCCTTAGCGTATATTTATGACCCTGAGAGCTTCTAGTCATCCCGGCCAGCACTGAAACTAATGCCTAACACAGTCTTCCTCGGGGATGCACAGATACTTTTCGAGTACCAGTGCCGATACTTGCATTTTCATGAGAACTACCAGGGTTGCAGAGGTTGCAGCTGGGATCTGGCTCTGGCGCTCCACCACTGTCCTGAAATCATTACTCTGTATTGTTTTAGGAAAACTGTCACATGACACTAAACAAAAACGTATCAGTACTTGTATCTGTGAGTACTTGGAGAAGTATCAGTACTTGTATCTGTGAGTACTTGGAGAAGTATCAGTACTCATACTTTGAAAACTGGTATCGGTGCATCCCTAATATATATTTATAAAAACAAAATCATACAATAAAACAGAGATGTACAAATCCCAGGAGCTCCGTGTGCTCCTTACAAGTGACAGCCGCCTCCTAACTTTAGAATGTTTCTCTAGTCTAGTCCTGGGGCTGGAAAAGTATCTGTACTTGTACCGAGTATGGTACTTGGTATAGGTACATTCCTAGTAAAAATGCCTCCTCACTGTCTCCTGTAAAAACAAACAGCTGTCTGTAGTTCTGCAATCCCTTTCCTCCAATGTGTTTGCGTTCGGGGTATAGAGTATTCATGGGCAGAAGTACAAACAATGAAGTCATTATACATAATATTGTGATGGTCATTATTATTGAGACTACAACACTTGCATTCCTTTTTCGTTTTACGACTACAACACCACCACCCTCAACAGTTGCTTGCTGCGGCATTGGGCTTAGAACTTACAAGGAGGCCCTGAGGTCCGAGATGCTGATAAAGACTGGGGGGGAGGACTGAGGACTGAGCGGAGAGCTGGAAATTTCATGTTGAATGTGAATTTTAGGGATGCACCGATACTAGTATCGGTATAGTTGCCGAGTATTTGGGTGCGTACTCATACTCGCCCAAATGCTCTGATGCCTAGCCCGATACCCAAACTTCCGGTACCAGGAAGCCGGGCAGTGAGTTACCCGGCTTCCTGATAGGCCAGGAAGCCGGCTCCATGCTTCCTCGTCACTTCGTGACGAGGGAGCAGAGTCGGCTTCCCGGCCAATCAGGAAGCCGGGCAGGCAGTCATTACAAGCTGCCCGGCTTCCTGATTGGTCAGGAAAATGGCCAATGAGGAAGCCGGACAGCGATTCATTACCTGCCCCCCGGCTTCTTGATTGGCCAGAAAACCAGCTTCACGCTCCCTCGTCACCAGGTGATGAGAAACATGAAGACGGCGTTCCTGCTAATCAGGAAACTGGGTGGCGAATCATTACACACCGCCTTCCGGTCCAGTGGGACTTCCGGTATTCGGTATCGGCGAGTACCGTAAAAAAATATTGGTACTCATACTCGATACCGAAAAAAACGGTATTGGTGCATCCCTAGTGAATTTCCTTCACTGATGCCCCCCTCTTCCCTGACAACCTCTTTACTAATGTACTAACAATGCTGTCAGCTCTCCCTGTTCTTGATTTACACATACTTTATCTTCAAAG
>NW_017307347.1:525253-531929 GCF_000935625.1 Nanorana parkeri
AATCTGGCTATGGAGCCCCCATGATCTGGTTCAGGTGATCTGTGTTACAAGAGATCGCCTTCTAGAGATAAGCCTACTGCACTTTCTAACATACCGACAGCCCAAAGAATGGACAACTACAACTCCGTACCTATAATACAGCCTGGCTTGGAGACCGCTAGCCTTCTGGTAAATGCCACATGTGACAAACTACTGGTGCAGTCCTCAAAGGGCTTGTTCACACCTCCAGCCCGGGTATGCATTGCTCAATGCAACCCCAAAGCAAGGACAGACATAAAAAACATTGGGGGAGGGGCATTTAAAGCATCTGTTGCACAGCAAGAAAGTACTAAACAGGAGCAGCAAGACAAATTAGGAGAAAGATTTTATATAATAGCTTGATTCATAAATGCCTCCCTGGGCTACTCTACAGCATTACTGCAACAGAATAAAACCTGCCCCTGATCACATCTTGACTGTGCGCCCACTTAGAGGGAAAACCTGTCTCATCTTCATAGGTAAATCTGTGTCAGACCTGCTCAGAAATACTAATACAAAGAAAACTCTCCCATAGGCTTTCCTAAATAAAAGGCAGCAGGATTTGTGTAATTGTGTTGCTGATATGCTTGATGAATGCTCCTCATTGCATTCAGACTCCGATTGTATTTAAAAGAGAAGCACAAGCTGCATCTTTTTACAGTGCGTGGAATGACAGGAAAAAAAAAAAAGGGGGGGGGGGACGCACTGCACCATGTGTTAAACGCATTGCGGTGCAACTCATTTTAAAGCTGAACAGCAGACGTACCGGATTAGATAGCAGCAGAAGAGCAGGCTCAGGATGAATACGAATATCGCCGTGCCAAACACCACAATGTAGATGTTGAGGGGGAGGTTCTGGAACCCAATATTAGGCATTCTGAAGCTGTAGTGCTGGAAGTCTGGGCTCATGGATCGGCTGGAAAAAAAACCCAAAAGGGATAAATTTACAGAAATATCGCACAGGCTCCTCAGTACAATACAAGTCCCCATAATCATATATAATGAATACAATGCAGAATGAATAGTTTCCTATGCACTACAAACATGTCTCTTCCACCAGCTTAAAGTTTAACCCGCTTATATTTTGCCTTCTCTGGTTCCTCCCTCCCACCTCATCAACGTTCTAATGACATTCATGACTATAACCATTCCATCCTTTATTTTCAACCCCGTGACATTAACACTGGATCTCTGTTCTCCTCTATGCCATGCAGGCTGGTGGGAGGGGCCGGCAGAGTGCTGTACATAGCTTCCTTTTGGGAGGAGTTATGCAAATATCAAAACTCCTCGATGGGCGAGTGTCAGCTTTAAGAAAAATTATATTTTTCCATAGATAAGTGATCCCATATTTTGGGAGTTACCAGTTGATTGGGTGCCCCGTGACCAGCACGGACAGGTCTTCTCTCAGACTCAGTCATACACGAGGGCTGCAGTATTACCATGAGGCGCCCCGTTGCTATGGATACAGAGAGCTATGCGTGTCACCACATTCCAACCTCCAAGCTTTGCTTCATTCCTCCGAATTTCATTTCCTACGTTACACCCGTCCAGGAGGCTGGAAAATTCCATCGCAGACAAAAGGGCGACAATTACCAGGCCCGGAGCACAAAGCACATCTCCCAGACTACAATTCTGCAAACCATTTCCTTTGTCTGCCTTTCACCCGGGCGGCATCCGCTCCGATCAGCAGGGGATCCGTGAAAGGGGTCCATAAAGGGGTTCCGTGTACAGATCCCCTGCTGATCAGAGCACAACGGAAAGAATTCCAATTTTGTGGCATCTATGTCTGTTCAGTTCCCCCCTCCCCCATCTTGCGATAGACCCATGTTAGGTCTATGGGCAGTCGCATGTAAGCAGACATGTGTCCGTTTCAATCCAATTACCGCCGATCCGTCACGTTTAGTTCTGCAAAAACAAAAAAGGACGCAAACCTTCCCTTTTAAACGGACTCTGAGGTAATCAGGTGCGCATAGGGTTACACTACTAGACCCGCCTGAAAAACTGACAGACGGATCTGGTTTCACCATCCATGTGAAAGGGGCCTTAAGCTGGCCATACACCGTGTGAACTGTGGGATGGTTTTTGATGAACCATTCAAAATTTGCTCAGTGGGTGGCCCTGTCACCACCCTTCCGTCCGGCATCCTTTGATCAGAAAATTGAAGGAGGCGGTTGAAAACTGTTTCAGGCCAACAGTGATGACAGCCAAGGAGCCGCCATCATTGTTTGTGTATTCTGAGAGCGGCCCAGTTCACTTGAGTTCACCCAAGGCTGCTCAAAATTCTCACCGCCATCCTTCTCCTCCTGACCAAATCAGTGGCGGTGGGGCTTTCCCCGCCCCTTGGTGATGTATAGCTGTGGGGAAGAAAATGTGCATCCCTGCAACTGATTGGGTCGGGAGGAGAGGGTGGTGGTCAGAGTTTTCAGCAGGCTTGGGCAAAATGGGTTCACACCAAACCCGGCCTAATTACCATTCAACAGGAATCAGACATTAATTGAGCCGTGCATGGCCCCGTTCACACCACCGCATTCGCTGAATGTTACGAGTTAATGGCACCCCCAAACGTGGGTGGGAAAATGCGCGTTTTTCCCACATGCCCAAACATGCAAGAAAAAAAAAACAAGCAACGCATGTCGCAGAATTTGCTACATGCACTATTTTCCTGCGTTTGTTGCGCATCCAGGAACCCAATGAAAATCGATGGGAACACATGGCAAACAAATTCTGCAGTTTGCGTTTCCAGTACGCTATGGTGTGAACGGGTAACTTAAAGTGACATTAAACCCTCAGATTTTTTAACATAAACCAATACTGTAATGTGCGCCTTACTGTAATCCATGGTAGTTTCCCTTCTCTTTGCTGCTCTTCCTTTTAAATCTGTATCTGTTCTCATGCTGGGCAGAACTTCTGTTTTGCAGCAGACTGCCTTGTCTCAGGAATGGATACACGGTGTCTGTGTGCAGGTTTGTATAGGCTTGTAATCTGAGCCAGCACTACAGGAAGAGGCCCTGAGCTGCAAAGGGAAGTTCTGCAGAGCATGAGAAGACATGAGGATTTAAAAGGAAGAGCAGCAAAGAGAATGGAAACAACCATGGATTACAGTAAGGCGCACATTACAGTATTGTTTTATGTTAAAAAATCTGAGTGTTTAATGTCACTTTAAGTATATATGGTTATATTTTCTTAGTTTAACCCGCGGGCTGAACAAAGAATATATAAACAGATAAATGCTTACAGGCGTGAACGGTGGAATTCCCTGCTGTCTCCATTGTATTCTGACAGCGGCCACCTTCTTTCAGAAGACGTTAAATCATTCAATCAACTTTTGCCGAAGTAACATGTTGGAAAACTGCTGGCGGAAGAGAGCTTGCAGCCAAGTTTTCGGACAGCGGCCGCTGTCAGACTACAATAGAGATAGCGGGGGACTCGTCCATTCATGCTGTTCAGCATGGATGGTGGAATCTGTTTTATTTTTTTTCGATCAGCCGGTGGGTTGAATACCAAAAAATAGGTCCATGTATACCCTACTTAATTGGCTTGCCAACACTTTATTGCTGTGGTGACTTGAAGGCCATAGAAGGTTTTGCATGACTTCATCAAGAACTGTTCTGAGGATAAGGAATCTCCCCTCCCCGGTCAGCTGGGCTCTGTTTACATACACACGTTGTCCTTCTGCTTTCACTTTCCAGTCTTTACATTGCACCTCCCTGTCAACCTCTCAGTAATCTTATCACTAGGAGATTTGGCCAAACACACAGTGCTAATGACTGGCATCCTAATCTCTGCAAACATGAGTTAAAAAAAGCAGAATCACACAGGAAATACCTCTGTGTCCACCCTGGAGAGACGGGGATCAACCATCTACTACAAGACTAGAATACAGACGTTATGCCGTAGAGCATTTTTGATCAATTTTTACATGCTCACCGTATGGTACATCCATGTAAACTGTATCATATATACCAATGGCTGTCAGTTTATAAGGCATGGGGTGGGGGGCTGCTCAACTGCAGCCAAGGGCAGCATGTAATGATCAGTTATGTATAAGATGCTACAGACGACTACATACTACGTAAGATGGTCAAAGACTGTGGCCATGCTACCGATGTGGTGGAGACCGGAGACATGCTGCAGGACACAGAGGCTGGGAACGTGTTACAAGATACTGTTAGAGATCACTTCCATTGCAGTCCCGTCACAAGTCAGTGCTTCCACTACTGACTGCAGTGGCCCAGGGGCCAGACAAGAAGTACAAAAGTGGCCCATGTGGCTCTTGGGCCACAGGTTGGGCACCAGGGATATATATACTGATTGAAAGCTCACTAATTTAGGGGATGAACAAATACAGTATATATGGAATTCAGGGATTCAAGAGCCAGTCTGTCTAATCTGGGAACCAGCTGGATTTGTTTTAGGGGCCAGCTTCATTGACAACAACTAGAGGAAACCTGAAAAGTTGGGTGTAAGCTGTAATTTTTAAGGCGCTCCTGGAATTTGAGGACCTGGAATTTATCCAGGTCTGCATTAGTAGCTACCAGGGCTGAGCTGATGGGTAGGCAGAAGAGACGGGCAGGAGGGGCAAAAAAGTCAGAAGGGTTGTACTTTGCGTGTTAAAGGACCTAGACCCAGCAGTGGTGAGTACTGTACTTGTATACCACTGTAATCACTCATAATCACCTAATGCTGAGATACAATTTTGAGCATATCGAGAGATCCTTAAAATTATTCCGTCACACCTGACCAATGGGCTTCCTTGGCCAGAGAGAGGAACATCAAGGCACAGTGGGCAACACCACACTTCTCAGCTTTCAGAGATGAGAAAGAGGAACCAATTTTAGTGCAACGTACGTAGGCAAAGGAGACACCCCTACCAGAAACCATGAAGAATACCTGAAAAAATGATTGGTTACACCTACAAGCACCTTTTTCACTACTAATTGTTCATTTATATTGGCTTTTCAAAATAACAAGTGAAATAATATCAAGGTTGGACGAAAGTTTTCATGTATAACACATTTGGTAGGGAAATCGAACAATTTTATAGAGGTCTTTCCAACAGAAACAAAAAGAGAAATCTGAGGAGAAACAATGAACAAAGGGATAAGGTTCCAAATGAGGGACAGATGGATTTGTTTCCAAATGAGGGACATTGGGGTGACAGTACCTCCAAATCAGAGACATTTGGGAGCTAAGCAACAAAACTAAGCAGGAAGTGGAGGCTGCATATGGAATAAGCAAACATGGCTACCAATGTGTGCTTGTATTTATTATTATTGCCATTTATATAGAGCTGACAATTTGTGCAGCGCCTTACACAGTGCACATTCACATCAGTCCCTGCCCTCAAGGAGCTTACAATGCAAGTTCCCTATCTCACATGCATATGAGGGACAATTTAGACAGGAGCCAATTAACCTACCAGCATGTCTTTGGGAGGAACCCAGAGGAAACCCACACAAGCACATGCAAACATGCAAACTCCTTGCAGATACTGTCCCGGCTGGGATTTGAACCAGGGACTCCCAGTGCTGCAAGGCAGAAGCACTAACCACTACACCACAATATATGATTTCCCTTTCCAAACACGCAAAAGCAGCACATACTGTAGATGTAAACCAGAAACAGAAAATACATGGGATTTCTACTCGAAATGCATTTCCTTGCAGTAAAGTGCATAGGTTTTAGGGCCCCTTTAGAACCAATGCGTTGTGTAATGTGTCCGCATTGCAAGGTACTTTCTGTGATGCCTAACCCATGCAAGTAGGTGCAAGAATAAATGGGCTACCTTAACAAACATTAAAATGTAAAATACCACATGTAAAGCGTTTGCAGTAAAGCACTACAAAGGGCCGCAAAGGTCTGAAGGGGGCCTTAGTGCAGAAATCCGACACAGGTGAATAGGCCCCAACACACATCGATAAGATTATATACATCAAAAAGACGTGAGGTGACCACGGCTTTTATACCAGTAATATACACTGAGTGGCCAGATTATTATGACCACCCCATCAGTACTTCGTTGGGCCGCCTCGTGACTCCACGAGATGTTGAAAGGTGATGCGAGGAATCTGACACGGCGCTGTTGCCCTTCTGTTGTCTTGTACCAGTCTTGCCACTCTCCGTTCTGCCCTACAAACGTCAGGTGGTCATAATAATCTGGCCACTCAGTGTACAAGTCAAAGCTTGTTCATTATCACAGTAAGAATTATTTGATTAAATACTGTAGATAAGTAGTAAAACAAATCTACAATAATTTGAAAGCCTTGTGTGGATTCCCTCACATATGATCTGTGTGGTCTGGGTGTCCATAATATCTTTGTCACACCTTATCTCGATGTAATAATAGGACATGTTTTCTTGCATAATAGGAATAGTTGGCAAATTCCATCTGATGTTGTGCAGTGGTGAGACTAAAGTCACCCATAAGGGAAGGTCATGGGATATTTTTGTTGACATCCCCATGCAGCGTGATCTGAGCATGTACGGCCAGAGTACATCATTATCACAATTGCCCCCATTGCACGCTTTATGTAAGGGATCCTTAACAATCGGATACATGATTTTAGCCTTACAATTAGATATTTGCACATATCTTATACACTGATCATTACATGCTGTCCTTGGTTGCAGTTGAGCAACCCCCCCCCCCATGCCTCTT
>NW_017307347.1:532058-533525 GCF_000935625.1 Nanorana parkeri
GCCACCCCCCCCCCCCATGCCTCATAAACTGGGAATTTCCCACCCTTAGCAGTTCACGTAGGGATGTCTTAACAATCGTTGTTGCAATTTTATGTCTTTAACACAAATTTTGCAAACACATTACAAGAGTCGCCCGTTACAACATAACAATCAGATTGGCCCACACTGAACATATCACATGGGCATGACCTAATGATCAGCTGAGCAATTTTTAACACTTGTATGCAATGTTTGCATACATGATCAAAGAGTCATCCATTACAATCAGAACCACCCACACTGAACGCTTCACATAGGCATGACTTACCGATCATCCGAGCTATTTTGGTCCTTTTATGCAACCTTTGCACATATGATCAAAGAGCCATCCATTCCAATCAGAATCATACTGAGCGTTTCATGTAGGTATGCCCGCCCCTAATAATCGTCTAAGCAATTTTGTCCCTTTTATGCAATCTCTTCACACACAATCAAGAGTCGCCCGTTACAATCAAAATTGCCCATAGTGAATGATTCATGTAGGCATGCCCTAATGATCCTCTGAGATATTTTGGGCTTTTAAGTCAATCTTTGCACACACGATTTAAAGAGTTGCCCATTACAACCAACAATGCCCACACAATGCGTTTCACATTGGCATGCCTTAATGATCATCTGAGCAATTTTGGCCCGTTTATGCAATCTTCGAGAGAGTCACCCATAACAAATGGAATCACCCGCATTGAAAGTTTCACGTAGGGATTTCTTAACGATCGTTTGGGCAACTTAAGCACTCTTCTCCGATCTCTGCATGTACAATGAGAGAGTCACCTATAACAAATGGAATCACCTGCATTGAAAGTTTCACGTAGGGATTGAAATCGTTTGTACAATTTAAGCACTCTTCTCCAATTTCTGCAAGGACAATGAGAGTCCCCTGTAACAATTGGAATCGCCCACATTGAAAATTTCACATAGGGATTTCATAACCATCATTTGTGCAATTTAGGCACTCTTCTCATATCTCTGCGTGTATAATCAGAGAGTCGCCCGTAACAATTGGAATCGCCCGCGCTGAAAATTTTAAGTGGGGATTTCTGAACAATCATCTGTGCAATTTACGCCCTCTTGTCTGAACTCTGCATGCACGGTCAGAGAGTCGCTGATCGCTCACATTGAATTTTTTACATAGAGGTTTCCTAATCGACATATTGCAATTTTAGCCCTTTAATGAACTTCCTTTTTTTGCTAAACATCAGAAGACAAAAACACACAGCAGGCGCCAGTTTTCCGAAGCCACTAATCGTTCCAACGCTACAATAACCAGGCACGCAAAGTCAAATAAAGCGCTTTCACTTTTAAGACAAAAAAAATCATTAAATGGCATCGCTCTGGAAATTCCCCGAACCCCTTCAAAAATACTTGACAGCGCTCCAAGATTCCAGGCTTTCTTAACGTCCCATGGAAGAATGTTTAAAGTGTTTGCAG
>NW_017307347.1:533754-537619 GCF_000935625.1 Nanorana parkeri
GGAGAGGGGGGGGGGTGGATTGCAACTTCCCCACCGCCGCTGCCATTGTACTTGTGCAGTTGGATGTGTATTGGAGGAAAGAACTGCATTGTGGAGCGCAGAGAGATGTACAAGGTGCTGCAGCTGCCAGCTCTGTTTACTAAGGAGCTGGGCTTGCAGCCAGTCCTTTATGAGTCACCAGCCAGAAGGGGAGGAGCCACATGTCACATGTTCACCAGGGAATTAAAAAAATGGGGCTTTTTGCAAAAATCAGTCACAGGATGAAGTTCTGTGCAGTTGTGTCACCAGGGGGGGAAAATTGTTTTGTGTCATGCAGCAACAAGTGCTCAGTTTAATCTGCGTGATCGTTGTAATGTTTCACTAGCTCCATACTCCACCCAGCTATAAAGGGATGAGGACTCATTCTTGGCAGGTAACAGCTTGCTCCCATTGCCCTGAACATATAAACCTAAATCCAGCTAATTCCGAGACCCTCTGCTACAGACTCTATTGTCAGATTAGTGCGCCTACAAGCCTCGGCACATCCGACAAATTTAAAGCTGCACTCCAGTCCAAATGGAGGGCGCCCTACCTTGCGAGTAGTTCAGGTTTTCGCCCAAACTTTTCTGAAGTGTACAATCTACCCTGTCGATATTCTGGGAACTCGTGTTTGTAAGGCAGAAGAAAAGTTCCAGAATACACCCACTGTCAGCTAAATGCTGTCTGTCATGCACAGAAAGCCACAGCAGAGGAAGCCCCCATTCACACCTGAGCACGAGCATTTTCAGCAAGCCCTATTTTTTGCGTTTGCAGTGGAACAGAACGCTGGCAAAGTCTTGCCACGCGTCCAATCGCACTGCGGGCGGGGGGGGGGCGTGGAAGCGGTGCTATTGAATTCAATGCACTGCCACGCCCCCTCCCACCCCAGAACGCGGGGAGAAGTTTCTTAGCGATCGCGGTGCGTTCCAGCAGCTACCGCTCTGGAACGCACACACTTTCGGTGTGAACAAGGCCTTACACCTGAGCACAAGCGCTTTCAGGCTTGAGCGATCTTGTTTTAGCCAATGGAAAAGCTAGTTAGTTAAAGGAGACAATTGTTAGGCACAAAATCACCTGCAAAAACGCCCATTACGCCCATGCTTTTTTCAGGCAATCCCAAAGAATTCTATAGAAGTCCCAAAGAAGTCTATATCAAAAACGCACAATTCTGCCCCCCAAAAAGTCAAAGTTCTCTTGAAACCTAGGGTGCCTCCAAAGGTTGTTAGGGTTCAATGAGCAATTCCCAGTTCTCAGGTAAGTTACCACTGACATCAATTATCTTTTTACTTATCTGTAAGGGGAGTCTTTCCACTTACCACCAATGAAAGGAGCATTCTTCCCACTGACCACAAATATAATGAGGCTCTTCTCAACTGACTACCACTGTAAGAAGCATTCCTCCAACAGACCACCAGTCTTAATAAGGCTCTTCTCTTCTCAACACCAATGTAAGTATGTCTTTCCTTTACTGACCACTAATATAAGGAGCATTGTTCCCAGTGACCACCAATATAATGAGGCTCTTCTCAACTGACTACCAGTATAAGGATAATTCTTCCCACAGATCACCAGTATGATGAGGTCACTGACCAATATGTAAGGATCATTCTTCCCAATGACTACCAATGTAATGGGGCCCTTCTCCACTGACCACCACTGTAAGAAGCATTCCTCCAACAGACCACCAGTCTAATAAGGCCCTTCTCTTCTCACCACCAATGTAAGTGCGTCTTTCCTCCACTGACCACCAATGTAAGGAGCATTCCTCCAACTGACCACCAGGCTAATGAGGGCCTTCTCTTCTCACCACCAATGTAAGTACGTCTTTCCTCTACTGACCACCAATATAAGGAGCATTGTTCCCAGTGACTATCACACTAATGAAAGCTGTAACTATAATAATTATTAGCAGTGTCCCCTGAGACCAGAAAATTATTTCAACGGTTCCTTCCATGATAAGAGGGTTGAGAAAGGCTCCCCTAATGGAACCAGCAAAATATATTATTATCAGTTGTGACTGGAGTTACTTCTAAAGAGAAACAGCAGTTTTATCGCTAAGGCAGAGGCATAAGGTATCAATTTTAAGTGGATCATCAAGTTAAAATCTTCTTTATTTGTTCAAGACATAAAACCAGACACAGCAGTCCCACTAATGTGGTTCCGCCAAAAGCAGCCTTAAGCATAGCTATAATTAAGGCCTCTTTTGACTGAAAATGCATTAGAAGAACTCTGCTATGTCTGGTTTTATGGCTTGAACAAATAAAGACGATTTTAACTGGATCCAGAACCGTGCACAAACCATTTTTTCTATTGTTTATAATGAAGGGCTGATGGAAGCATTGGTTGTGCACCTGTGTTCCATAGAACTGCATTGGAGGAAGGAGGTAGAGCACTCTGTCTTCTGAGCTCATCTGATTGTCCATGCACTGAATTAATTAAGTAGACCCTTGAAGTAGGTTAGTGGGATTGAGAAGAGGATTTAGACCTAAGTCAATGGACCTTTGTCCACATCATACGAGTTTTGCATTTCATATAAGTCTATGGGAATGAAGTACCTGCTTGAAGCAGGTCAAACAAACGCAGGTCAGAAGGAGGCCAACTGCAGCTATCAACAAAATTCTGAATGATCTCTGAACCTCCTCAGATTGATGTAACACAGGTACCATTGACACAAGCCCAAAACCCATCAAGACAGGCCCTTAGATTTATCAACAACTATTTAACAAGAGGACCCACCTAACACACCCATTCAGTTTATACTCACTCAGGAGGGATCATTACTTATCATGAACTCGATAGTTATTGGTCAATCTAAATTGTGCCATCTGTGTGTCCAGCTTTATACGAATTTGTGGGAATTTGGCAAACTTCTAATTTGAGATAACTGAGGGATCATATGCAATACACATGCATGTTTCCTCTACCCGGAAGTATAATTTATATATTAACTGGTTGCGTCACACTTGTATTTAGCAGACATACAACTTTATCTGGCACAGAAGATTGTTACTATATATGGAACATCTGACTTGCTTACAGTATTTGCCAATGTGATCTATTGAGCTGACCAGAGATATTAGATGTGCAACACAGTTTGTGGGTTACTACATCCCAAAGGTGTAAATGTATCCGACCTAAAAATAGGCATCATTTTCCTATGCAAATACATTTTGTTTTGCCTGTTCCCTCTTATGACCTGCCGGTATTGTTCCAGTGCCAGAACTAAAAGTGGCAACATCATGAAAGTGTATGTGCAATTGTTTATACTGGATGACAGCTCAATAAACCATTCCTATACACGAAGGCTCTATTCATATCTGTGTGCTACGGCAACGTGTGCAAATAGGCGCGTTGCCAATGACTGCCATTCATGGATAATGGTACCCCCTTGCTGCACCATGTGCTTTCATATGTGGACATTTGCACCAAAACACTTTGTAACAAAGTACCGTGCGTTGTTATACTGCATGTTTTGAAAAAAGGTGCAGGGACTTCTTTGGTACGATTGTTGTGCATTAGGCAGCTCAAGGAAAGGACCACGATGCACAAAAACATGAATACAAGCAGACGCATTGTCACAACCGCATAAGTCTGGATAGAGCCTAAAGGCCATTTTACACGTATGCTCTGCAGCATCATTCTATTGCACTTACGCATGTATACATGTGTGTTGTATAAGAATTTGAGAATAATTGTCGCCACAATAAAGAAATGTTATGTGGGGGGGGGAAATGGCGCAGATATGTTTTTTCATGCATTGAAATGCTCTGCCAGCCCATTCGAAACAAACAGGCTGTCTTAAAGCTGAGAACCAGGGGAATGAACAAAAAAGTTACTTTGTGATTGG
>NW_017307347.1:537691-551436 GCF_000935625.1 Nanorana parkeri
TAACCCCCCCCCCCCCCCCCACACACACACACACACACACACACACACACATTGCAAGGCAAAATGCTAATTTTTGTCTAGGGTACCAGCAGTAAAAAGCAGTTTTATTTAACTCATTATTCCTCGCTCCCACAGTCTCCCCATTCTATGTGACAGGTCCCTTCAAGCCGCTTCTCTTTGGCTCTCCATCCACCGGTCACAAGCACTCTGACCTCCTCATGTTCAAATGCAGGACCAGCAGTCCTGTATTGTAAGTGGGAATGCCGAGGGCCCACCAACAAACTCGGAGCCCCGGAGAAGACCAGAAAAAGTGAAGTAAAAGTGCTTATTAATGTGCCCCTGGACACAAACAAGCATTTAACTCCTGAGTGAGGGGGGTGCTCCACTGCAAGGGTAGTTTGTTCAATTTCCCGGAGTTCAGCATTAGCGCAGCATGCATCAGCACAAAAAAAAACCTTGCCTGCGTTAACATAATGCATAGTGTGTATGGGCCCGCAGATCATCTACGTCTCAGCACAGGCTGAAGCCGCGCACGCCGCTGGTCTCCCTCACCCGCCGTGAGCTCCCTCACCCACCCCTGGCCCGCAGACAATCGAGGGCCCACCTTCTGAAATGAAGTCAGGAGTGGACTGCACTAGAAATGTAACTGTAGTGATCTGAATATAATGACACTTCCCTCCCTTTTCAATAATAAGAGGTTTCCTTGAGAGATTCTGAGTAAATTGAAAAGTGCTCGCTATTAAAATAAGCTGATCCTTGCCTGCCCTCAATACAAACTAGTGCAACTTGAATGATGTTCCATTTTGCTCATGTGGTTAGCACTTTCCTCCCTGTTCACATAGGAAAGGACTAGCACCTGTTCACTAGAGCTGCAACAATTATTCCATTAAGTCGATTAAAATCGACGATGGAAAACGTTGTCACGCGACGCCGCTTACGCCACGCCCACCGCACACGCTGAGGACATGCGTCTGGCCCTCTCCTCCCGGTGAGCTTCCCGACTCGCAGCTGCCCGCCGACAACCAACAATGCCGCTGCCCGCCGAAACACCGTCATTCAAAGTAAGTCGAGATCGGCCAGGCGTTTCAACGCCCTGGTGTGAACGGGGGACTTAAAGTAACTATGGATGGACAGAGGGGGCAAGTTCTGCCTTCCCTGGGGGGAAACCACAGAAATAGGTATTAGGCTGGTCTTACACACAACAAACTGATCCCCTGTCCATGCCACACAGTATGGATGGAGGAATACCTGCTGCTAGCTACTGTATTGGAGCAGCAGACAAAAAGTTTTCTTTAGCTCTTGGCGCTAATGGCGCCAGCTGAACAATCCACTTGCTGTTGCACACTCAAAGTTTTCAACAGTTTATCACAGTTTTTTTACACAGACTTGAGGGGCTGCTCATCCAAGGCTCTGGTGCTTTCACCACAAACATAGAAAACAAAAGGGAACAGAGCGCCACCTCCGTGTGTAAAATCGGTAGTCTCCGGTCACATCACCGTCCACCGACCGCAGTCAGCCAAGATTGACGCGTTTCAGGGGCAAGCCCCCTTCCTCAGAATCATCTGATGTGACCGTAGACTACCGTGTTACATAGTCGGGGGATACCATGTTGGGTTAACAGACAGTGTGGCCTCTCGTTTGTTCTTAAAGCGTGATGAAAACGTTTGTTTGTGAGTACTTTTATCCCTTGTTTTATTTATTGTAATAAACAATTTTACACACGGAGGTGGCGCTCTGTTCCCTTTTGTTTTCTATGTACTGGAGCAGCGGCTGCTGAATACTTGAACAGCGCCTGCATCTGATTAGCTGCAGTCACCGATGGGCCAAGGATTTTTGGACTGGCTCCTTCAACAAAAGTCAACAGAAAAATCAGTTTTGGTTGAGTTGGGGGAAAGATTGCTGAAATTCAACCAGCTTTAGCTTTCTACCCTGATCAATGCCCCCCAAGAGACACAATGATGCAGAGCTGGGTCAGTGGAGGTGCTGGGTGCTCACAATAACAACTTTTTATCCTTTTCTGTTGATGTCAGGGGAAGCAATGTCACAAAAGACCACAAAAACACACAGCTACAAGCAAATACTATCTGCTTTCCTTTTAAATGCCTCCTCTGTGGTTTGGGTTTCCCCAGCTATAGTCAATGAATACATTGTGGCTGTTTATACAAAAGTATTTCACTTTCACTTTAAGTCCCTTGTTTAGATGACACGTTAGATAGATGAGGAGCCTCTCTGACAATCAGCCAAGAAACACTTCATAGAAAAATTCAGGATGTGAAAGCGCCCTCGAGAGGTTTAATAATGCTGAAAATATGTCACACCCCAGTGATAAAGAAACCAGAAACTAAATCCAGCCAGATAGATGTTGCTATCAACTGGTTTTTGCACACAATGCACTTCCCTCTAAGGACTCATTTACACGAGAAAAGGCCGGCACGTACAGTTCCGTGCTGCGTGCACAGCTGTATCGGGCAGCTCCCGGGAAGGACAGGGGCTGCGTGTGATTAGTACGCAGCTCCTGTCTTTCTCTATGGGAGTACACGGCCGTACGCCGCCCTGCGCTCACCTGCCCTGCACGCCCATGCAGGTGTCCGTACTCATATGCTGACAGGATGGATCCTGTCTGCGTCCAAACCGGGAGACTCACACGCGTTCGGACCTGCACTTGAGGCGAGCGCAGGGCGGCGTATGGCCGCATACCCCCATTGAGAAGGAAGGGGGCTGCGTAGTAATCACACGCAGCACCTGTCCTTCCCGGGAGCGGCCCGATACGGCTGTGCACGCAGCACGGAACTGTACGTGCTGGCCTTTTCTCGTGTGAATGAGGCCTAATAGCGAATCCTGTGACATCCTCCCCGATGCTGAGCTGCAACAACATGGCATAATAAGCATGTAAAAAAATGTGAACGTCATACAAAACACGACGCAGCCTGAGGTGGTTGGTTAAGGTGACATCTCACTGGGGAGCTCTAACAACCTGTGATGCTCTCTCTGGCGTCCTGCCGAGCTCACTGACGTCACCGGTTGCAAAGAGCTGAGCGGGACGCTCTAGCTTGCGTCCCGCCAAGCTCATGGCAACCAGTGATGTCAGTGAGTTGGGCGGAACCCCAGACAGAGCTACTGACAGCACAGCCCAGCATCCTCTGTCACCCCCACAACCCACCCATTACCCCCGCACAAGATGTGTCCCCCTACCTGGAACGACATCACCTCAGGAGGTGAAGACCATAGGGACAGCCCTGGCCCATACACATAACTGTCAAACAATGAGTCCTTTTCTAGAAGCACCTCAGTACTCGACATGAGGATTCCAACTTTATCCTATGGTGGCTGTCCACACCTGAGCTCTGCAATGCTCCGTCTCACAGCAAAGAAGTTCGGGAATTTTTGGGCCTTGACCACGCATTTTTTTTCTCCCTCACACCTGAGCGTTTTGCGGCCTGAATGCCTAAGAGCTACAACGCTCACCAGGGGGAATCCCATTGTTTTCTATGGCCCCTGTTCTCATCCCTCACTTGTAGCACAATGCTCATAGTTCAGAAAAGTGCATGAGCTTTGCTTCGGGTCAAGGGCTTTGACCCCGAATGTGGGTACCTGAAAAAGGTGCAGAAAATGTGCTAAAATGTCTTTTTTTGCCTCGTAATTAGCTTTTTATTGGATAAAAATAATGATTAAAAAAAAAAACAACGCTGAAGCCTAAAACGCAAGCAAGAACGCCTGCACAAATGCTAAAAAAAAGTCCAAAGACGCCCAGCTAAAGAGTAAATGGGAACACTTGAAAATGTTTTAGAGCAATTTTGGACGTTCGTTGACTCAATAACCAATCTCCTCCTCCAACAAATCCTAGATTTTGAGGCATTGGAAAAGTCAGCACTCCCTGAATGTAGAATAGTTCATAACAGGACTTGATAAATCCCAGGAGCCCGGTCTCCAATGCTCCTTAAAAATGATAGCTGGCTCCTAACTTTTGAGGTCTCCTCTAGTTGTTGTCAATGAAGCTGACTCCTCTAAAATGCTGCTGGCTCCTGGAGTGCAGTCCTGAATTACATATTGAAATTGTCCACCCCTGGCATTTTAGGAGTGGTGAGGTTGAGGACCGTTCTGTATGACCCCATATGATCTGTAGCTGGTTCCATACAAGATATCATGGTGGACATGGCTGAAGATAGCTCCAAAAGCCCAACAGGTCACAGCACCACACAGAGAAACCAGCAGATAAGAGGAAGACAACATCTATTGATGTCCCCAAAAAATAAATAAATAAAAACACATGAAAAAAAAGCATCAAAACACTCTAGAAATACTTAAAGCTCAAGTGAATTTAGGCTTGAAGTTGACTTCCAGGATCGGCAATTATTGTCTATATATAAGAGGCATGTGCAATTTTACTGTGCGGGAACTTGACATGGGGTCTAGTCCTTCCGAACTCTACCCAAAAAAAAGGTTTTGATTAAAGATACACTTTAAACTAATCCTAACAGAGTTGCAAACACCTTACCAAAAACCTCAGAAATGCTCCCAGAACCTCTGCAACGCTCCATGTCTCTTGGGATGGTGAACACGGCGCTGCACACAGGACTTCCAGCAGACAAGCTCCTGCCCTATCCATATGCCAATGGCTGGAGAGGTAGAAAATCGATTGTCCAAATGTTTACCTGTCTCAGCTCATGGGAAAACAGACAAGAAGAGGATGTAACAAAACAAGTTTTGGACTGGAGGGTCGTTGACCTCAGATGTCCTCACTGTTGTCATCTAAGCAAGGTTTTCTTGTTTTTACTACAGTGTTTTCAACACTTTGGTGGCGCCAGGAGTAAATAAAAGGCCTGGGGCATTGTGCCTTCGCAAAGGTCATGAATGCAGCTTTTCACTGAACCCTAATGTTCTTATATTGGAAATCCAGAGCGGAAATTTAAAAAAAAACACCTCAAGGCCACAATTATAAGGGCCGGTGCAGACGTAGGAAATCCGAAATGCGTGTCCTGGGACCACGCGATCGTGCACAATTGCACACAGCGATTGCCGCACAGCCCCATTGCTTACCATATAGTTTCATCCGAGCGGCAATTGCAGAAAAAAGGTACATATTTTTTGCGTCACGCGTCGTGTGGCTGTTCTAGCCGCGATAGTGCTTGGTTGCACGGGCAGGATAGCGGCGGGAAACCGCGTGATCCGCCTGGCGCGACTGGGGTGCCATTCGAAAATACTGGCACTGCCAGCGCGATCGGCGGTGGTGGGCGACTCCGTGACCGCCCGGCAATCCGCGCTTTATCGTGCACGATTGCCGCACGGTCACGGATCGCCCAGGTGTGAACCTGGCCTAAAACTGTTAGAAAACTTTAGGCAAGTCCTTGTATGCTTCTGTTTTGCAGATCCTAAGTAGGGATGAGCACTGGTTTAGCGTGAACCTGAACTCCTCCAAACCTTGAATGAAGCTCCTTCTGCGGCCACTAAACTAACTGTGGCCGGGGAAATCCTCACCTCCAGCTGCACATAGCAAAGAGAAAGGATGCTGTGATGTCATTCACCTTATATGGCCACTTGGCTTTATTAGGTTAATGACATTGATCTAATATGATTATATGGCCATACAAGGTCAATGATGTCAGCACAATGATGTCAGCACAAGCATCCCTCCCCTTTGTTTATGTGCTTTCCCCACCTCACACTTGATTGGGCAGATGGCCCCAAATGCAGTGTCCGATACAATAGGAAGGGGCGACCCAAAAGCAGTGTCTGATACAACAGGAAGGGGCTCTCTAGACCTGAGTGCAGTGTCTGATACAATAGGAAGGGTCTCTATGGACCCGAGTGCAGTGTCTGATATAACAGGAAGGGGCTCACTGGACCCGAGTGCAGTGTCTGATACAACAGGAAGGGGCTCACTGGACCCGAGTGCAGTGTCTGATACAACAGGAAGGGGCTCACTGGACCCGAGTGCAGTGTCTGATACAACAGGAAGGGGCTCTCTAGACCTGAGTGCAGTGTCTGATACAATAGGAAGGGGCTCTCTAGACCTGAGTGCAGTGTCTGATATAACAGGAAGGGGCTCACTGGACCCGAGTGCAGTGTCTGATACAACAGGAAGGGGCTCACTGGACCCGAGTGCAGTGTCTGATACAACAGGAAGGGGCTCACTGGACCCGAGTGCAGTGTCTGATACAACAGGAAGGGGCTCTCTAGACCTGAGTGCAGTGTCTGATACAATAGGAAGGGGCTCTATGGACCTGAGTGCAGTGTCTGATATAACAGGAAGGGGCTCACTGGACCTGAGTGCAGTGTCTGATACAACAGGAAGGGGCTCTCTGGACCCGAGTGCAGTGTCTGATACAATAGGAAGGGGCTCTCTAGACCTGAGTGCAGTGTCTGATACAATAGGAAGGGGCTCAATGGACCTGAGTGCAGTGTCTGATATAACAGGAAGGGGCTCACTGGACCTGAGTGCAGTGTCTGATACAACAGGAAGGGGCTCTCTGGACCCGAGTGCAGTGTCTGATACAATAGGAAGGGGCTCTCTAGACCTGAGTGCAGTGTCTGATACAATAGGAAGGGGCTCTCTGGACCTGAATGCAGTGTCTGGTACAATAGGAGGGGGGCTCTCTGGACCTGAGTGCAGTGTCTGATACAATAGGAGGGGGGCTCTATGGACCTGAATGCAGTGTCTGATACAATAGGAAGGGGCTCTCTGGACCTGAATGCAGTGTCTGATACAATAGGAGGGGGGCTCTATGGACCTGAGTGCAGTGTCTGATACAATAGGAAGGGGCTCTCTAGACCTGAGTGCAGTGTCTGATACAATAGGAAGGGGCTCTCTGGACCTGAATGCAGTGTCTGGTACAATAGGAGGGGGGCTCTCTGGACCTGAGTGCAGTGTCTGATACAATAGGAGGGGGGCTCTATGGACCTGAGTGCAGTGTCTGATACAATAGGAGGGGGCTCTCTGGACCCGAGTGCAGTGTCTGATATACTAGGAAGGGGCTCTCTGGACCCAAGCGCGGTGTCTGATACAACAGGAAGGGGCTCTCTAACACTCCAAATTACAGTAGCTCATCTGCTCGCACAGCCCATTGTAGTATGACCTTGCAGGCTCACTCTGTCATCCCTAATGTGATAATGTGATTACACACTGAATGCTTGGACGGCTACACGCCAAGGATTGTGATGATAAATCAACCTACGGGGGCTCTAATAAGTTCAAGAATGTGATAATGGGAGGAAACATTCAACACTTCCTCGTCAGAACCATCACATTGTTACAAATGAATCGGGATGATAAAAATAACTCGGACCGCAATGTTTACTGTCCCGGCATTCCTAGGAGAGATAATGATGGAAAATTACTAAACGAGGGTCAGCTTCCATCCACACAGGAATTTAGACAATACGTTTAAAACCTCCACTTCAGTCTTGCACAGTTGTACCGGCTCTTCTCCTGGACTGGAATAGCTTTCTCTGATATCACTGCACACTGTGAGCTTTTCACAATGTGCATTAGAAGCTGTAGCACTGCGTAAATTGACCGCGCTATATAAATACCTGTAATAATTACAAATAGAAGCTTAGGGACCCGGTGATGACATCACTAGGTCTATAATAAGGTATGACATTAAAACAAATATTATATTCAATCATTTCAAATGCATTTTGACCAGGGGAAACTAGCTCACTACTGCCGGGTACTTGCAAGATCGAGGTTATTCGACCAGACAGCGTCAGACTGCAAAACACAACGACTGACTGAGCTCTGTACAGCTCTGTACAGTATTCTGAAAACGCTATGCGCTCATGCGCACCACAACTGTACAGAGCTCAAGTCTTTCTGAGTATCAGAAGTGAGGTAGTTGGAGATTTCAATGAGTTGGAGCTTGCAATAGAACAGGGTGTATGGACAAGCCAGGGAAGGCAAATTAAACCTCCTCTAAACCATTTTTCTTTGTGTGTTTCCCATGCTGACATTTTCCCTTCACTTTCTTTCCCAGAGAACACAACAGATAATGGTCTCGATTCACAAAGCTTGAACACAAGGATAAGGATCTTTATATTCAATCATGTGACTGTCATTTTCAAATCTCATTGGACTCAACTGAAAATAATAATAAATAAATAAAAAAAAACACAGATATTATTCTGTAAAAGAATCAGTGACATCATCCCTGTGCTGTACATAGCCTGAGCGGAGAGCAGAGGAAGGAAAGGAGCGGAGACCAGACCAGTCACCCTACACAAGGAGAGAGAGCAGCAGTGACCGGTCTGTATTACAGGAAGCTTAAAGTTTCACACTGGACTTCTACACAGATCTGGAAGAATTACACAAAGCTCATCAAGCTTAAAGGAAGAGTATGCATGGCTCTTGTATATAGATAATATCCACGTATCCTGGAGTTCAGCTTTAAACAAGTAAAAAAACTAAAATAACCGCAAGTGCAATACAGAGGGTATCACTACACTGGGCTGCAGGGTACTGAGGAATAGGAAGGGGAGAAACTGCGATGAAGATTCGCTGGAAGTGGGGCTCCGACTGCACAGAGTCCCCATTCACACCTGTGCATTCCGTGAGCTTGCGTTCACACGTGTTTGCATGCGTTTTTTCTGCATTTGCCACGCATTACCCATTGATTTCAGCGTGTCTGCGGTGCCATTAGAATGAACAGCGCCTCCCACCCAGAACGCGGAAGGGTTTGTGTATGCGATCTAATGCGTTCATGACGGAACTGTGCCCTGAACACACTGGATAGTGCGAACGGGCCCTCATCCTCTTGGACCAGCACAGACTAAGGCTAGGTTCAGATATCGGCAATCCTGGGAAACACACAGCGATTTCCGCGCGGCCCTATTGATTTCAATGGGGTTATATCCACGCAGCAATCGCTGAAAAAAAGGTACATGTACCTCTTTTTGCGACATGCACTGCTCGGTTTTTTTGACCGCAATCATGCGTGATTGCACAGGCAGTATCGGGGTAGGAAACCGCGCAAACTGCCTGGCACGACTGGGGTGCCCTTAGAAAAAAATGGCACCGCCAGCGCGATCGGCGGTGGTGTGCTATTCCGTGACCGCACCGCCATCCGCACAGTTTCATGTATGATTGTCGCACGGTCACGGTTGGCCCTAGTGTTAACCTAGCTTTAAGGTTTTGTGAGTGCATGCGTTACTTACGCCTCTGGTTATTGTTATCTTCACAGTGAGTCCTCGTTCACACTAGATGCAGTGCGTTCCGGCACGATTCTGGCCAGAACGCACTGCCTCGCATTGCGTTCGGGGCAGGAGGGGGCGTGGTGGTCTTTTTTGTGGGGCAGGAGGGGGCGTGGTGGTCCATTGAAGTGAATGGCACTGTAGCCACGCCCTCTAGACGCAATGCGATCGGCCGCGCAGGATCGCAAGGCACATTATGCCTGCGGTACGGTGCGAACAAAATGTTGCAAGCACTATTTTGTTCGCACCGGACCGCAGGCATAATGTGCCTTGCAATCCCGTGCCGCCGATCGCATTGCGGCTAGAGGGCGTGGCTACAGTGCCATTCACTCCAGTGGACCACCACGCCTCCTCCTGCCCCACAAAAAAGTGAGCCGGCAGCAATGTGAGGCAGTGCGTTCTGGCCAGAATCAGGCCGGAACGCACTGCATCTGGTGTGAATGAGGCCTGAATGCGCCAGGCTGTCCTGCGCTGTTTTTTTCTTGTAAACAAGTGACTGTTGTGAAGTCAGCGCCGGGTTATCTGGTCACAGAACGCCAATCAAAACCAGGAATTGGTCAAAATCTCAAGCTGACGGTTTCCTCCAATTGTGTCATCTGCTAATCTCCCGTCCTGACACATCATGTGATTTCCACTAAGTTTACAAACATACCAAAAACCGAAAGTAAAGCTCGCTGTTGTGTCTGCACTGTGTGCTCAGACACCGGACAAGGCAAGTTGAGGCACGGCGAGTCTTTGTAGTGAGTTGGCCGATATAAACAAGTCCCAATGGCTTTGTGTTCACCATTCCGGCATTAAGCACTGTCCACAAAATATAAACAACGAAAGACAAATGTTTGCAGATATTTACATGTATAGAACATTCCTGGCAGGGAAACAACTTGTCATCTACAGCCTTTAGGTAGGGCGAAGTTCCATTCACACATAGGAACTTCACCCTACCTACGTAAACCTAAAGCTGGTCATACACGGATACAATTTCCACTGTTTTCTGTAAATGTGACCCAAAGCTGTGGGTGGCCCTGTGGGCACTACCTGGCCCGAAAAAAAGTCAATTTCGCTATTACATTTTTTGTTGCAGGAGCCAGGTAGAAAATTGTTGGCAGAACAGATACTGCAGCCAGTAGTGGTCTGCAAACAAATCAATATTTCATCTAGTGGCCATAATGTGGTATTGCATTGCACCAGAAAAGAAAATATACTAAGAATGTTCGTTTTTGCCTCTATTCACACAAATCGAACGTTCACAGAGATTTACAGGGTGAATGGCCCTGCAGATTGTTTATGAATTGACAGGGAGGGTAGCCTAGATTTGGTTACAACTGCTGCCACCCCCTACGATTCTGATATCTTCTTCCTGCATGTGAATATTTTACACATCCAGGAAGCAAAATTTGCAACGTTTTTCTGCACGTGACTGTCACAAGATCTGCTTACAGCTGGCATACTGAACAACTCCTATGTGGTGATCAGAGGAGAAGTGACCCCTTACATTGATGATCAGTGGAGAAGTGACATTGGTGATCAGTGGAGAAGTGACCCCTTACATTGGTGATCAGTGGAGAAGTGACCCCTTACATTGGTGATCAGTGGAGAAGTGACCCCTTACATTGGTGATCAGTGGAGAAGTGACACCCTTACATTAATGATCAGTGGAGAAGTGACCCCCTTAAACTGGTGATCATTGGAGAAGTGACCCCCTTATATTAATGATCAGTGGAAAAGTGACCCCTTTAGATTGGTGATAAGTGGAGAAGCGACCCCCTTAAACTGGTGATCATTGGAGAAGTGACCCCCTTATATTAATGATCAGTGGAAAAGTGACCCCTTTACATTGGTGATAAGTGGAGAAGTGACCCCCTTAAATTGGTGATCAGTGGAGAAGTGACCCCCTAAACTGGTGATCATTGGATAAGTGACGCCCTTACATCAATGATCAGTGGAGAAGTGACCCACTGACATTGGTGATCAGTTGGAGAAGTGACCCACTGACATTGGTGATCAGTTGGAGAAGTGACCCCCTTACATTGGTGATCAGTGGAGAAGTGACTCCTTACATTGGTGGTCATTGGAGAAGTGACCCCTTACATTGGTGGTCATTGGAGAAGTGACCCCTTACATTGGTGGTCATTGGAGAAGTGACCCCCTTACATTGGTGGTCATTGGAGAAGTGACCCCCTTACATTGGTGATCATTGGAGAAGTGACCCCTTACATTGGTGGTCATTGGAGAAGTGACCCCCTTACATTGGTGATCAGTGGAGAAGTGACCCCCTTACTTTGGTGGTCATTGGAGAAGTGACCCCTTACATTGGTGGTCATTGGAGAAGTGACACATTACATTGGTGATCATTGGAGAAGTGACCCCTTACATTGGTGGTCAGCGGAGAAGTGACCCATTACATTGGTGATCAGTGGAGAAGTGACCCCCTTACATTGGTGATCAGTGGAGAAGTGACCCCCTTACATTGGTGATCAGTGGAGAAGTGACCCCCTTACATTGGTGATCAGTGCAGAAGTGACCCCTTACATTGGTGATCAGTGGAGAAGTGACCCCCTTACATTGGTGATCATTGGAGAAGTGACCCCTTAAATTGGCGTCACTGGAGAAGGTATCCAAATTCGATAATGATCCTGTACACATTAAATTAGGTTATTCCCAAAATAGGGAATCTCACCTCTGGGAATCAGTGATTTCCTGTTCTGTACAATGCACACAGCTGCTGTAGGCTTCGGATGCTAGCATTTGAAGGGTTAAATGTTCCTCTGAAAGGGGCTTTTTCCTTCCCAGCGTGTCGCAGATGATGTCATCCCTGGCTTTCATCATGCCGGAACTTAGCACAGAGCACAACATACATAGGAGCTGCAGGGCCAAAACATCCGCTACGGCACCAGCTGCAAATCAGTGAGGGGCCACGCCGCCTGGGAACTGAAAGTGTATAGCTGCCCACATATTAACATTGAAAGGACAATTTCCCACCAAGGTGCTGGGTAGCTAAAGTCACCAAGTCCAGCTCCACCTTGAAGTATATCAGGCACTGCTAACTCTCCTCTCCTGCTGGATTGCGGAGTAAAGCTGGACATGCATCAGAGGAATTTTGTTTGAAAAAAAATTGTTTTTGGAACGTTTGATCAATTTTCTAATAGTTAAAGGTGAACTATGAGGTGAGTGAAAATCACTCATCCTCATAGTTCGAGCCGACGTGTGACAATGAAACTGTCACACGTTGGCTCAATAGATCAGATCCCAGCGTGTCGCAGATGATGTCATCCCTGGCTTTCATCATGCCGGAACTTAGCACAGAGCACAACATACATAGGAGCTGCAGGGCCAAAACATCCGCTACGGCACCAGCTGCAAATCAGTGAGGGGCCACGCCGCCTGGGAACTGAAAGTGTATAGCTGCCCACATATTAACATTGAAAGGACAATTTCCCACCAAGGTGCTGGGTAGCTAAAGTCACCAAGTCCAGCTCCACCTTGAAGTATATCAGGCACTGCTAACTCTCCTCTCCTGCTGGATTGCGGAGTAAAGCTGGACATGCATCAGAGGAATTTTGTTTGAAAAAAAATTGTTTTTGGAACGTTTGATCAATTTTCTAATAGTTAAAGGTGAACTATGAGGTGAGTGAAAATCACTCATCCTCATAGTTCGAGCCGACATGTGACAATGAAACTGTCACACGTCGGCTCTATAGATTGGGAAGTGAGCGAACACATACCATCACTCGCTCACTTCTCAATCATCTCCCTGCAGAGAGCCGTGACTCTCACTCATGGCTCCCTGCAGGGATTCCCCCCCCCGTCCTCCAGCGCTGACTGAAGGAATGGGCAGGGGAGGGGGTGGGTACAGCTGGCTCTGCCTCTAGATAGGCAGAGTCCACTGTCATTCACGCAGCTGGGTGGATCTCGACAGCATTGTCGGCATCCGTCCCGGCTGCGGCGGTCTCAGTATATCGCGAGCTGTAGCTCTTCCTTTACTGTAGCTCGCGGTATACTGAGCTTTGGGTCACGGAAGGACGCTAGTATATGTCCTTCCGTGACCCTTAAGAGAACTATGGGGAAAAACACTTATCCCATAGTTCTCCTTTAATGGAGTACATTCATTGGAAAAGTGACCCCTTACATTGGTGATCAGTGGAGAAGTGACCCCTTACATTGGTGATCAGTGGAGAAGTGACCCCTTACATTGGTGATCAGTGGAGAAGTGACCCCTTACATTGGTGGTCAGCAGAATTTTTTTTTACCATTACGTTGATGCTCAATGTGGGTGTGAGATCAAACTACCATCAAGGAACCACTAGTAACCTGAGCATAAAGCTCTTGGTTCTGAGCCAACGCGATCTGATCAAATACAGTCTGTGCTCAATGGGCTTGACTAGAAAGCAGAGGAAACATTAGGGGACTAATAGGGCCCCCTAACGTCTCCATAAAGAGGACCTGTCACCAAATATTTACTATCCCATAGGAGGTTTTTCACATAAGGAGCTGAACTGCGTGACTGGCACTTAAAATCAGCTCAGGGGGTTCTAGCACTCGTTTGTCTTTGTGCAAACGGG